>NC_057798.1:793986923-793996820 GCF_018294505.1 Triticum aestivum | reverse complement strand
ATCTCCATCATCATGATCTCCATCATCGTGTCTTCATGAAGTTGTCTCGCCAACTATTACTTCTACTACTATGGCTACCGGTTAGCAATAAAGTAAAGTAATTACATGGCGTTGTTTAATGAAACGCAGGTCATTCAAGACAACTCCTATGGCTCCTGCCGGTTGTCATACTCATCGACATGCAAGTCGTGATTCCTATTACAAGAACATGATCAATCTCATACATCACATATCATTCATCACATTCTTCTTGGCCATATCACATCACATAGCATACCCTGCAAAAACAAGTTAGACGTCCTCTAATTGTTGTTTGCATGTTTTACGTGGCTGCTATGGGTTTCTAGCAAGAACGTTTCTTACCTACGCAAAACCACAACGTGATATGCCAATTGCTATTTACCCTTCATAAGGACCCTTTTCATCGAATCCATTCCGACTAAAGTGTGAGAGACTGGCACCCGCTAGCCACCTTATGCACCAAGTGTATGTCAGTTGGTGGAACCTGTCTCACGTAAGAGTACGTGTAAGGTTAGTCCGGGCCGCTTCATCCCACAATACCGTCGAAACAAGATTGGACTAGTAACGGTAACCATATTGAACAAAATCAACGCCCACAACTACTTTGTGTTCTACTCGTGCAAAGAATCTAAGCAATAGACCTAGCTCTGATACCACTCTTGTGTTATGTAGCAGAAATTCAAAATTTTCCTATGTGTCACCAAGATCTATCTATGGAGAAACTAGCAAAGAGGGGAAGGAGAGTGCATCTACATACCCTTGTAGATCGCTAAGCGGAAGCGTTCAAGAGAACGGGGTTGAAGGAGTCGTACTCGTCGTGATCCAAATCACCAGAGATCCTAGTGACGAACGGACGGCACCTCCGCGTTCAACACGTACAGCCCGGTGACGTCTCCCATGCCTTGATCCAGCAAGGAGAGAGGGAGAGGTTGAGGAAGACTCCGTCCAGCAGCAGCACAACGGCGTGATGGTGGTGGAGGAGCGTGGCAATCCTGCAGGGCTTCGCCAAGCACCGCGGGAGAGGAGGAGAAAGAGAGGTAGGGCCGCGCCAACAGGAGAAGAACTTCGTGTGTTGGGCTGCTCCTTTGCCTCCACTATATATAGGGGGAGAGGGGGGGGGGCTGCGCCCCCACCTAGGGTTCCACCCCTAGGGGCGGCGGCCAGCCCAAAACCCATCTAGGGTGCGGCCAAGGGGGGGGGGGGAAAGGGGAAACTTGCCCCCCAAGTTAGGTGGGTGCGCCCCCTCCCCAAACTCTAGGCGCCTTGGGCCCTTTTGGGGGGGCGCACCAGCCCACCTGTGGCTGGTCCCCTCCTACACTTGGCCCATGCAGCCCTCCGAGAATTATGGCCCCACTTGGTGGACCCCCGGGACCCTCCCGGTGGTCCCAGTACGTTACCGATAAAACCCGAAACTTTTCCGGTGACCAAAACAGGACTTCCCATATATAAATCTTTACCTCCGGACCATTCCGGAACTCCTCGTGACGTCCGGATCTCATCCGGGACTCCGAACAACATTCGGTAACCACGGACAAACTTCCTTTATAACCCTAGCGTCATCGAACCTTAAGTGTGTAGACCCTACGGGTTCGGGAACCATGCAGACATGACCGAGACGTTCTCCGGTCAATAACCAACAGCGAGATCTGGATACTGATGTTGGCTCCCACATGTTCCTCGATGATCTCATCGGATGAACCACGATGTCGAGGATTCAATCAATCCTGTATACAATTCCCTTTGTCTAGCGGTATTGTACTTGCCCGAGATTCGATCGTCGGTATGCCGATACCTTGTTCAATCTCGTTACCGACAAGTCTATTTAATCATTTCATAACACATCATCCCGTGATCGACCCCTTGGTCACATTGTGCACATTATGATGATGTCCTGCCGAGTGGGCCCAGAGATAGCTCTCCGTCACACGGAGTGACAAATCCCAGTCTCGATTCGTGCCAACCCAACAGACACTTTCGGAGATACCCGTAGTACACCTTTATAGCCACCCAGTTACGTTGTGACGTTTGGTACACCCAAAGCATTCCTACGGTATCCGGGAGTTGCACAATCTCATGGTCTAAGGAAATGATACTTGACATTAGAAAAGATTTAGCATACGAACTACACGATCTTTGTGCTAGGCTTAGGATTGGGTCTTGTCCATCACATCATTCTCCTAATGATGTGATCCCGTTATCAACGACATCCAATGTCCATGGTCAGGAAACCGTAACCATCTATTGATCAACGAGCTAGTCAATTACAGGCTTACTAGGGACATGGTGTTCTCTATGTACCCACACATGTATCTGAGTTTCCTATCAATACAATTAGAGCATGGATAATAAACGATTATCATGAACAAGGAAATATAATAATAATAACCAATTTATTATTGCCTCTAGGGCATATTTCCAACATGAGCCCCATCGAGTCATCGTTGGGGGAGGACGAGGAGTTCTGGGGCTCTCGGATGACTCCGAAGAGTCGTACTGGATGCCCTCGGACGAAGAGTAGTTTTTCTAGTTTAAATTTATGTCATGTATGTTTGAATTTGATGTTTGAACTATGTTGATATGAAGTAGTAGTTGGTCGTCTTCAGAATTTTACATCTTTGTTTTGGACCATCAGTTGGAGTTGCTCTTTTACATCTCCGTTTTGGACCATCTGTTGGAGTTGATCCTTGTTCGGAGATGTAAAAAACACTTTTTGGTGATGTAAATTTTTACATCACCGGTTTGGAGCACCAAAATATACATCATCTATTGAAGATTCTCTTAGAGGCTATATCATGGAAACCTGTTGGCTTTGAAATAATGTGGTAGGTAGCGAGACCGAATGATTGCGTCGCGACATTTAGCAAGCAAAAGTAGTAATGATATCCAAGGTAATGACCATCCCTGCATGTTATCCCGCTTTGAAGAAGATCGTTACTCCAAACTTTAGATGTGTAGTCAAACTAAATCTTCGCACTCTGTATCACTAAGGGAAGTTATCGCGCATCAAACGATATAGTGAACATACACTCACTACAGGAATCAGGCACTTTGCCGTTAGCCATGCCTGACGGCAAAGGCATGTCAGGCAGACGGCAAAGGGCTTTGCCCCCAGCCAGCAGACGGCAATAGGTCCGGCTGAATAGGCTACAGCAAAGGCCTCTTTGCCGTCTGATGGCGGACGGCAATGATGCAAAGGTCATTGCCGTCTGCTGGCAGACGACAAAGAGCCTGGACACCACACGTGGCAGTTCAGGTCCGTTAAGTGGTTAATGGTGTGCTTTGTCGTCATCTGGCAGACAGCAAAGGCGTTTGCATCTTTGCCGTCGGCCAGCAGATAGCAAAGATGCAAAGTCCTTTGTCGTCTGTTGGCTGACGGCAAACTGCCAAATAGGCCAGCCCAACACACCCCAGGTTGCATAGGAGCTGCCACGTGGCAGCTTTGCCGTCTGCTACCTGACGACAAAGACCTTTGTCAAAGTGGCTATATAGCCCCTGTTTTTTCTGTTTTTTCTTAAATTCATTCACATATATATCGTGATATAAACAAGATGGTACTAATAGCAATGTTCGTGCATCGTAAAACGGATCGTTGAAAACAGAAGACTTCCAAAAACGTTGTCACTGCATTGGGCCTATTTCGGCCTGCCCTATCCCCGTGCTCTTCGGCCCGCGCCAATCCCCGTGCGGTAAACGTTGTCACTTCTAATCCTAACTCCCGATCCCCTCCTATCTCTCTCACTTCCATCGCCGGCGCTGTTGACTAGGTCGGGGTGCTGCGGACTAGATGAACCCGGCGGCTACCGGATTCGACCCCCCTTGGATCCACTAGCTTGATGTTCTCCAACACCGCTGCGCCCACCATGGTGGCCAGCAAGGCGTGGCTTCGGGTTGTCCCCGTACGGCGGCCGCATGTCGGCGGCGATTTTCAGCTCTACGCTCTCCGCCTTCGGCCAGCTCCTTGCTTCGAGACGAGGGGTCCTCTCCATCGTAGTCATCTTGAGTTGCTGGCTCCTTCGGGATCGAGTTGACCTCCATCTTGCTCTGCCACGGAAGATCTTCAGTCCTTGTCATATGTGTTTTCCATGTTGTGCTCCTACTGCCGTACGGCGGCAGCATGTCGACGGCGATGTACAGCTCTATGCTCTCCGCCTTCGTCCAGCTCCTTGCTTCTGGACGAAGCGTCCTCTGCATCATACTCATCTTGGTTGCTGGCTCTTCGGGATCGATTTTACCTCCATCTTGCTCTGCCATGGAAGGATCTTCAGTCCCTTGGTACATGTGTTTTCTTTCCAAATCTGAAACTATTTGGCCCCTAAATTGTAGTCCCCTCGAGATAGTCACAGTATTGATGGTCTGGTCTAAGGATGTTGACAAGTTTGATTGCAGACGGGACCGCAAAGAAAGTGCAGTGCTCACCGTTGTAGATATCTGCAGGGCAACATCAAATTTCAGTGAGAAGAACATGGCCAGGCAGGGAGCTTCATGCATCATTGCATGGGAATTCTTTACTATTGTGAATTGTTTTTGTTTCTTGGAGACACTAACCGTAGCTTCTTATTAGTGCCTAGCATGGTAAAAGAGCAACGTTGTTCCGCGAGCGCTGTCTCTGGCAAAAGTTTAGTGAACAGTGCCTGCCAGAGTCGCAGGACACCTGCTACCCGGATGAGCAATATTTACGGACACCGCACGACGTGGCCGACCCCTCCGGCTGCACCTGGTACACGCTCACGCGCATCAACTATACTGCCAGTGTTGACGGCGACCCACGGACTTATGGCGTGCCAGAGGTGTCGCTGCTGCTCACCGCTGAGCTGCGTCAGTCCAACAACTCCACCTATGAGCACATGTTCGTGCGCAAGGTCGCGCCTGACTGCCTTGGCCCGCTCATGGTCATCGCAGACACTGTCATCTTCAAAGATTGATCGATGTCTTTCTCTGCACCATAGCTGCACGTAGGAGGTACGTTCTGGAACCATATTGCTGAAAAGTTTCAGAGGTTCTACACATCACTTCTTCTTGTTAATGCTCATGAGCCATGCATGCCATGTTAATCACAAATTTGTAGCCGATAGATGGTCGAAACATATTGCGAATGTCACTTCACTCCCTGAATTCGTTTGAGATGCTGCAGCATCTTATGAGACAAGTTGATTGAAGAACATTGAATACTTAATTTGGGAAAATCTCCTACCTGATTTAGTTTCCGAATGTAAGCATGTTGCTTCATGTAATTAGTGAAGAAATCAGCAAATTGACTAACTAGCTTCTTCAATCAGATTTAAATCTTTTTTTTGCGAACTTCAATCAGATTTAAATCATGGTTCATGTATTTGAAGAATTTTATTTTCACAAGTGACATCTGACAAAAAGGTGTCTAATGGCATGGCCAAGGTTGATTCTTTTGATACTGGCATGATTATGTTTTTAATTCCATGGAGCTTCGTAATTATAGCCTATAATTCTAAACTTACTACTACGATGAGCTATAAGTCATTGCTGTCGGATTTTAGGGTTCCGGCAGACCCTTGAGGTTCGAACACTGGGGTGCGCACGGAGATTTCGCCTTCTACCTACCTGTTCCTCACCAAATCGCTAGGATCTAAACTACGAGAAGAACAACACAAGAGACACAGGGTTTATACTGGTTCAGGCCACCATTGTGGTGTAATACCCTACTCCAGTGTGTGGCATGGTGGATTGCCTCTTGGGCTGATGATGAACAATACAAGGAAGAACAGCCTCGCGAGGGCCTGTTCTTGTGGTGGTGTTGTCCCTTTGGAAGGGTTGATTATAGATGCCTATCTTATCTCCAGCTTCCTATCCAGATCGGCCCGGGTCGCTCTACCCTTTGGGTGGCTAGTCCTTTTTATAGGCGAAGGCCCTGGGCATCTTCCCAAATATTGAGCGGGAAGGGCGCCAACAATTGGCCAATTTGAAGGGAACATCTAGTACACTTATCCTGACTAAAGTTGGTCCTCGCCTGTCAAAGGCTCTGGTGGTGACGCTGACTTGGGCTCCACGGTGACCTCCATCCTGCCATTGGACTGATCTTGGTCTTGTTGCACCGAAATGGATGCCTTTACTTGATGCTCTCGCCTGCGCTTGCTCCCCTTGCACCAAAGAGGAAAGAAGGACACTGCGTGGGCTGGAGCCCGTCCGGCGCCCTTGGTCATCATGGCTTGCGTCATGGGCACCTCGCGAGGTACCCCGCCTTGAACTCTCCGCCTCCTAGTGAGCCAGCCTGACGAGGCCGTGCCTGAGGAAGCTCCTTGTCATCCGCCCCGCGAGGCTTGACCCCTCGCGAGGGTCTTGAGCTTGTGCTGATGAAGATGGGCCGTGCTGGGCCCCCTTTGAGCCACGCCGCAGGCCGCAGGCAGGCAAGTCTGGGGACCCCCGTTCCCAGAACGCCGACAGTAGCCCCCGGGCCCAAGGCGCGCCCGGACTTGGCCGAGCAGAGAGGCGAAAGGGCAAGTGCGGACCATTGCGGGCCCTAACAGCCTGCGGCCTTGGGCGCCGCGTGGCGATTGATTGGACATGGGCGTCTCCGCAACCGCGCGAGTTGATAAGGAGCGGCATCTTCCCTCTGCCTCCTTTGCTCTCTCTAGTTGCTGCTCAGATCCCCTTTCTTGCGCCTCTCCTTCCTTCGAAATCTCCAGATCTACTACACCCGCGTGCCCTAGCCAGACATGGCGCCTCGCGAGGCCCCGGCCGGAGCTTGGTACTCGTCCGCCTTGGACTCGCCGAACGTGTTGGAGGCGAGCCTTTCCCGGGTGCGCCAGATGGCAGCGGCGCAGGGCGTCGACGGGGCGAAGGTGTTCAAGGCCGGCTCTGCCCTCAGTGAGGGCCAAGGGAGCACCTTCTATCCGCTCTTCATGAGCACCATTGTCGCCGGTCTGGTGCCTCCCTTCTTAGAGTTCTTCTTTTCTGTCCTCTGCCATTACAACCTTCAAGCTCTGCACCTCCACCCCAACTCTGTCCTCCTTCTGGCAATCTTCCCCTACTATTGTGAGGCTCACTTGGGGGTGAAGCCCTCAGTGGCCCTGCTGCGCCACTACTTCTCCCTCCGGCCCTCTCGTGGTTCCATCTCTGCGTGTGCGAGCTTCGTCGCGTACGGAAGCTCCATTGCCATTACGAATCCCGGGAAAAGGATTGAGGGCTTCAGGAGCAAGTGGGTCTTGGTTGATGCTGGGTGCGTCCACCCCCGGCTGGTCTTGCCCACGGGGCACCCCTCGAGCTCCGACGACTGGTCTCGGGTGGAGCTTGTGGATCCCCGCGTAAGGCTGGTGTTGGAGAGGATGGATGCGGATCTGAGGCCGGCCAGCATGGCGGTGGCGAAGCTGACCGGCGCCTCACTGCTGAGGGAGTTCCTGGAGCATCAGCTGGCTCCGCTTCGTCAGTACTCCCTTCCGATGTGGAGGCCCCACCCGAGCCCCGCGATCCTGGCCGATGAGGATCTAGCCGCGGTCCTCCAGTCTTTGGTCGGTGGCGACGTGGCGAGGTTGGAGGGCGCTCCGACACCCCTGTTCCTTCATGAGGACTGGGAGCAGGTTGTGGGGTCCATGTCCGTCTTCGACGGGGATGGGCCTGCGCCCGCGGAGGCTCCCGAGGACCTGGTGGACGTATCCTCCGGCGACTCCAGCGAAGAGAGGGAGGAAGGGAGCGGGAAAAGGGGACTGACTCCGCGGCAGAGTCAAGGGCCCTACCTCTTCGGTGCAAGTCTCGCGCTCTCCGCCTCTCTCTGAGTGACGACGAGGAGGGTGATGACGAGCAGGGCGGCAGAAGCCTGCCCCGGGTCCTGAAGAAGGACTGTACTGGGCTGATCCCCCGCGGGTCCGCCCCAGCCCCGAGGCGATCCGCAGGCGCCCCAGCTACACCCGCGCTCCTTGATGCTGATCCTTGCAACCGGCTCTCGGGCTTCAAGTACGCCCGGAGGTTGCTCAAGTCTGCGGGCGACGACCTGTAAGTGCTTGATCCCTGTCTTGTTTCTTGTTTCGTTGCTGAGGCTTGACGTCCGTATCTCCCGGCTAGGCTGGCGCCCGCGGCAAAGAAGCCGAAGGGGACTCCTGAGACTCCATCCGCGGCAGCGTCTTTGCTCGCGAAAGAAGATGAACGTGACGTGCGGGCCTCTCCTGCCCAGGCGTCCCTGCGAGGCCCTGCCGAGCCGGCTGGGGCGAGCTCGGCTCCTATGGCCCTGGCGACTCCCGAGGCGCCCCCGCTTGACGCCGCCACCACAGCGGCTGGGGCGTAGCAGGGTCCGCCTTAGGACACCGTGGTCACGCTGCCGTCTTCTCCTTCTACCCCTCCGACTGCTGCTTCCTTTCCTGGTTTGTTCCCTTGATGATGTCGCCCTTGGCCTCGGCCCTACGGCTGAGGCCGAGACACGCGTCTTGTCTTCTGCGGCGCTGACGCGGGTCTTCACCCACATCTATCTTCGCGACCCCAACGTCGACCTCGACAGCCTGCTGGAGCCAGCGAGTGGCGAGCATGCCGCTGCCGCTGCTGAGGCTGTGAAGGGTCGTGCGGAGGCTCTGGTGGGGAAGTTCCGGGCCTTCAGCACCAGGCCGAAGCGGAGTGCTGCTAGCCCGGCAGCTCCACAAGGCGAACCCGTTCCGCACAACTCCACGGCCGGCAAGTGACTCCGTTGTGGCTCCCACACTGCTTTTAGTTCCTGCACATGTATCAGGCCTCGAGGAGGCGTTAAAACTTGCATTTGGTGTTGTGATAACAGTATGGACTGTAATATTTGCTTTTGAATTCCTTGAAATTTGCGCTATTTCCTTCCTACTTGCTTGTGTCCTACGCCGGCAGGGCCCGGCCCCGCGCATACCTCAGCCACCGTTAGCCCCGACAGGAAACTAGGACGGGACCAAGGAGTGAGGGGCTACGTGACAAGTTAGGCTCCTGAGTCGCGATGCTCAGGAGTCCCCCTTGGCGCTCAAACAGCAAGTAGGGAGATGAGATGTGGGGGTGGATCTACCGTTCTACGTCTGCAGAGCCCGGCCCCGCGCATACCTCAACCGCCGTTAGCCCCGACCGGAAACCAGGACAGGACCAAGGAGTGAGGGGCTACGTGACCAGTTAGGCTCCTGAGTCGCGATGCTCAGGAGTCCCCCTTGACGCTCAAACGGCCTTCATACCTTGGCTCCGCTCGGGGAGGGACGCGCGACAAACCAGGCCCGGGGGGCCTGGCTGGGTGGCGTGCGTCTGGGCGTGACCCAGGCGTAGCCCCCGTGCCCAGCCCCCTCGCGCAGCACTCCCGAGGGGAGGCGTTGCGATGAGGCTAGACACTGAGCTCTGGGCTCCCTGAGGTTGATGCGGCCCGGGGGCCACCCTCAGTTGTTTATCACCAGCGCGGAGCATAGCGCTTCCGTATGCGTACGGGCATAGCCGCTCCTAGGCAGTGTCGTCGGCCAGCACGGAGCATGGTTCTTCCACTGGTGCGTGGGAGGGGGCTCCCCTCTGGATGGAGCCCCCGGGGCGTGTACAGCCCCGCCCTGACACGTGGCTAGCACGGTAGGGCTTGACGAGGTGTATCTGGGCACCCATGAGCCAGTGCGGGACTCACGGGGCCCTACCTCAAGGCGGGTTGCGCCTGGCTCTGGGCCTTATCTTGGAGTGTGTTCCTGCAAATTTGGCTAGATGCCTATGCTCTACGTCCTCGGGTCCCGGCTCTCGGGCTGGTCTCAGCCGTCGCTGGTATGCCGGGGCGCGATCCCGTGGGCAGACCAGAGGGTGAGGGCCGGAGAGCCGGTAGGAGCCCTGAGTCGCGATGCTCAGGCACCCCCCCTTTAACGCGCAAGCTGGGTTAGAAGTCGAAACTTTACGTCCTCGGGTCCCGGCTCTCGGGCTGGTCTCAGCCGTCGCTGGTATGCCGGG
>NC_057798.1:793979822-793986500 GCF_018294505.1 Triticum aestivum | reverse complement strand
AACACGCAAGCTTGCGACATCCAGGAAGAAAAAAGGTACCATGAACGGGCACCAGACTACAAGCATGACGGGTCGAAAACATGGCCCTAAGATAAATGTAAGAGGGGTACACGCCACTGGGTCTGACCCGAGCGGCTTGGGGATAATGCAGCCCGAGGGGCAAACCCAGCAGAGTGAGCTAAGAACATGAAATAAAAGATATAGACGCCGCAGGGACGGACCCACGCGGCCTGGGAATAATGCAGCCCTGAGGGCGCTCCCAGCTGGAAATGAAACTAGAAAGATGTCAACTGATGACGCTGAAGACGAAGGGGTGTTGATGCAGTAGACTCGGTAGGCTGCGGGGGCAGATCCTCACGAGCCCCCAGGCCCTCGCGGACCGTCTCCATCTCCACCAGGGCTGCGGAACGCCCGACCTCTTGAGCCTCCAGGATGGCCCTCATGACGCGCTGGAACGCAGCAGCCACGTTCGACGAGCCGTAAGGCATGCGAACATAGCTATGGGGCGGGCCCTCGCAGCGTCCCACTCGCGAAGGCCAGAGGCCCTCCTGAGACGCGGCTTGGTTGAGCCCTGGTATGTCGATGTAGACGCGCAGCCCACCATCCTCGCCTGGATGGGGGGCCACAGCGGGCAAGCGGCGGCTGCCTCTCATGACGCTTGACTCCTGTATCTCCTGAATGGCCTTGCTGACGAACTCCTGAGGGTTTGGCCCTCCTTGCCTTGCTCCTTCTTGATGGAAGCGTGCTTCAAAGAACGCCTCCACGTGGTGCTCAAGCGCCTCCCTCGTGACCTTGGCGAGGTCGACGGCCCTCCAGGAGAGAGCCCCCGAGCCCTGCCTGAGGAGGGCGCCGGGCGCGCTTCCCTATGCGATGGAAGGAGGTTCCCCCTGAGCAGGCGCGGGCCCAGAGGGACCTGCCTCCTAAGGGGCCGGGCCGGTCGATGTCTTCTTCTTCTTGGGGGCGGCCTCGGGAAGCCTCCTGCTTCCGCGATCCGGGTCTTCAAGTGATGCGTCCTGAAAGGCTCTCTCCAGGGAGCAAACTGTGCCTCTCTCTTCACAGGGCACCGTGATGACTCCGCCACTTCCTGGCATCTTGAGGACGTTGTAGCCATGGTGGGTTACGGCCATGAACTTGGCCAGCGCTGGGTACCCGAGGATGGCGTTGTACGGCAGGCGAATGTGGGCGACGTCGAAGTCGATGAGCTCGGTGCGGTAGTTGTCGCGTGCCCCGAAGGTGACGGGGAGGCAGACCTGCCCAATCGGGACTGTGGAGCCGTCGGTGACTCTGGAGAAAGGCTTGGTGGGCTGAAGCTGACTGTAGGGTACTTGGAGATTGTTGAATGTTTCCACGGACAGGACGTTGAGCCCTGCCCCGCCATCGATGAGGGTCCTGGTGACTAGCACGTTGCTGATGATTGGGGAACAAAGTATCGGGAGGACTCCGGCTGTGGCCGCACACTTGAGCTGATCCGCTGAGCTGAACGTGATTGCGCACGCCGACCACCTGAGAGGGCGCGTGGCCTCGAGCTTGGGGAGGACTGCATTCACTTCGCGGGCGAACTACTTGAAGATGCACAGAGAGGCTGGGGCTTGGGCTTCGCCTAGGATGCAAGCGATCGCGCGTGGTTCCTGGAAGCCCCCAGTCGCTTCGTCCTGATGACGGTCCTCATTTCTCCTTGGCTGCGGCGGTAGCGAAGGGAGGCCTGCGTTACCTTGCGGGCGATCCTCACGAGGCTGATCCCTCTAGCCTCCCTCGCGAGGCGGGTCCTGCCAGCGATCCTCGCGAGGTTGGTCGCGCCACCCTTGACGTGGGTCGCGGTCTTCCCAGCGTCTTGCGTTCCTTCCTCCTCCTTGTCCGTAGCCCCGGTCGCTGCGGTCGAGACGCCGGCTAGCCCGTCCTTCACGCACGGCCCTGAACTCTTGGCATTCATTGGTGTTATGGGTGTGGAGGTCATGGTACACACAGTACCGACTGCCCTTGGAGGATCGGGTGATCTCTGCCCCGCTTGGTGTCTGGTTCTGCCTCGAGCATGGTAGCCCCCTTGCGCTTCACGTCCTTGGCCTTGGGCTTCTTCTCTTCAGGGTCTGCGGCAGGCAATTCGAGGAGGGAGAGACGCCCTTCCTCAGCCCTGGCGCATTTGGCCGCCAGGTTGAACAACTCCAAGGAATTGCACGGATCTTCATGCATTGCGAGCTCCTCCTTCATTTTGACATCGCGCACGCCGTTAGAGAAGGCTGAGATGATGGCCTCCTCGGTCACCTTGGGAATCTTGAGGCGCGCGTTGTTGAAGCGCTGGATGTACTTCTGCAGGGTTTCCCCTGGTTGCTGCTTGATGTGGCGCATGTCGCTCACGGCGGGTGGCCGGTCGCGAGTACCCTGGAAGTTGGCGATGAAGCGGGTGCGTATCTCATCCCAGGAGGAGATCATGCCTGGGGCCAGGTTCAGGAGCCAGGTGCGGGCCCCATCCTTGAGAGCCATGGGAAACCAGTTCTCCATGACCTTCTCGTCTCCGTTGGCAGCCTCGATGCCCAGCTCGTAGAGCTGGAGGAACTCCGCAGGGTCTGCCGTGCCGTCGTAGCGAGGAGGCAGGTCTGACTTGAACTTACCGGGCCACGCGACGGTGCGTAGCTCGGTGGTGAAGGCGCGGCAGCCCGCTGTGGCCACAGAAGGCCTTGGAGGACGAAGGGCTCGGTCTTGCGGGTCCCAGTGCGCCGCTACTGGGTGCAGCGCGGGGTCTTGACGTGCTGAAGCAGGAGCGTGGTCGGGACGGGCCGGAGCAGGGAGCGCTCGGGCAGCTTCAAGAGGGTGAGGGACCTCTCCGCAGCTCTGCTCCTGCCGCGCTGGTTCCTGACGGGGCGGGTTCCGCCCAGGGGCCGCACGCCTTGGAGCCAGGGCGCCTTCTTGAGGGGGAGGCGACTGAGGCGCCCCAGGAGCTTCATTGCCCGCGCATGGCGGGGCGCGGTGCAGCGAGAAAGATGGCGCGGGGGAGCCCCCAACGGCGCGGACGAGTTCGGCGTCTCGGTCGAGCCATTCTTCATAGACGTCGTCGACTGGGCGGTAGCGCAGGAGCTCGTTTGCCGCAATGAGCGCAGCTCGAGCCTCCATGGCCGCGCAGGGCACGCGGGATGAAGAACCAGCGGGGGTGAGCGAGGGCGTAGCGGTGCGGCCGTCTCGCCTCATGGACGGGTGCTGGGACGATGCTTGCTGCTCGTTCCCGCCGGGCCGGTGGCGGCGTTGACGACAGGCGACAGGGAACGACGAGGGCGCCCGCCGACGGGGGCCGTCTGGGCGACGCCGGAAGCGAGGGCGGCTCGGCGCTCGGCCCGAACCCGGCATGCGTCAGACATGGTCGCGACGGTCGGAGAAGAACAGGGCGACGGAAGACGAATTCCGGAGCACCCCTACCTGGCGCGCCAAATGTCGGATTTAGGATTCCGGCAGACCCTTGAGGTTCAAACACTGGGGTGCGCACGGAGATTTCGCCTTCTACCTACCTGTTCCTCACCGAATCGCTAGGATCTAAACTACGAGAAGAACAACACAAGAGACACAGGGTTTATACTGGTTCAGGCCACCATTGTAGTGTAATACCCTACTCCAGTGTGTGGCGTGGTGGATTGCCTCTTGGGCTGATGATGAACAATACAAGGAAGAACAGCCTCGCGAGGGCCTGTTCTTGTGGTGGTGTTGTCCCTTTGGAAGGGTTGATTCTAGATGCCTATCTTATCTCCA
This sequence comes from Triticum aestivum, assembly GCF_018294505.1. Lineage (NCBI taxonomy): Eukaryota > Viridiplantae > Streptophyta > Magnoliopsida > Poales > Poaceae > Triticum > Triticum aestivum. The sequence goes on along the minus strand of NC_057798.1, from coordinate 793,982,768 downwards.
GCTTCCTATCCAGATCGGCCCGGGTCTCTCTACCCTTTGGGTGGCTAGTCCTTTTTATAAGCGAAGGCCCTGGGCATCTTCCCAAATATTGAGCGGGAAGGGCGCCAACAATTGGCCAATTTGAAGGGAACATCTAGTACACTTATCCTGACTAAAGTTGGTCTTCGCCTGTCAAAGGCTCTGGTGGTGACGCTGACTTGGGCTCCACGTTGACCTCCATCCTGCCGTTGGACTGGTCTTGGTCTTGTTGCATCGAAATGGATGCCTTTGCTTGATGCTCTCGCCTGCGCTTGCTCCCCTTGCACCAAAGAGGGCGCGGGCTGGCGCCCGTCCGGCGCCCTTGGTCGTCATGGCTTGCGTCATGGGCACCTCGCGAGGTACCCCGCTTTGAACTCTCCGCCTCCTCGTGAGCCAGCCTGACGAGGCCGTGCCTGAGGAAGCTCCTTGTCGTCCGTCTCGCGAGGCTTGGCCCCTCCCGAGGGTCTTGAGCTTGTGCTGATGAAGATGGGCCGTGCTGGGCCCCCTTTGAGCCACGCCGCAGGCCGCAGGTAGGCAAGTCTGGGGACCCCCGTTCCCAGAACGTCGACAATTATTTTACGAAACAGTTATCAGTTTGCGTATATCTGTCATAGAACATTCTTACATGTTGATATCATCTCTATACTAGAAAATTACTCTCGCACCTTCTGGCTTATTTTCATAGACGATGTGATGCCATGCATTATGATCTTATGCAAATGAGGGGGTGTTTGTTTATAGGGACATATTAGTGTAGGGACTTAGAAAGGGAACATGTAGGGATTTTTTAGGGACTAGCAACTTTTTAGTTGGGACTAAAAAAAGTCCTAGGACTTATGAACCTAACAAGGGCCTAAATAGAAAAAAAAAGTGCTTGCCTTTGATACTCATATTTGTATAGTTTTAGGAGCATAGGAAATCTATGCATGGAAGCTTATTAGTGCCATTCCTAAAATTATCTTTTCGGACAATCCAATGATAACCTACAAAAAAGAAACATGCAGAAACTTCCATATGTGGGTATGAGTTAGATGATAAAGTTCATACAAATTTAGGAGCACAAAACAATATATTTATGAGATTTCTGGGTGGCACCCTATGATATCTTTCTGAGTATTTAAGTCATAATACAATCATATGATAAACGTACAATCCAAAGATAAAACACACTAAAGAAACATAGATAAAACTTTAGATATGGCGTAATCATGTGTTCTTGGTTCATAGCAAAGGGGATAAATTTTAGAAGGAGAGATGAGGTGAGTTTCTGAAGTTCACCATACAATCCAAGCATCACAAAAGGTGACATTACAAATCCAGGAGACGAAGAATTATCCTGTTAATTTCCTTTTAAAGGAAGGGAGTAGCTTGTGGAGGACGCCCCTCACATCTAGCTCGGTGAGATTAGTTTTCTTTAAAATACATTTCCTTGCGCTAGAGCGGTTGAATGACAGGTACTTGTGGTAGATGAACTAAGCGTCATGGATTTGAGCATGTTCAAAGTCATTGTGATCTGGTGAAAACCGCAACCACCGTAGGCGAGGACGGGTGGAGGATAAGCGGTCACATGGGTAAGGTAGTACATTAAAATAGAGAGCGTTTGGGTTATTAGGCTAGGGACGTGTGCTATTTTTTTTCCTCCCGTTGCAATGCACGGGCATATATATATATATATATATATATATATATATATATATATATATATATATATATACAAGTTTCCAACAACATACAATGGTTTCCAACAACATTTCCATACATACATATCCAACAAGTTTCCATAAACAAAAAGGAAGCACAAGTAGAAGAGTACACTTCATTAATGCAAGTTTCCTCATCTCAAGCAAATCTGCAAATTAGGAAAGATGAAAGTTAGAAGAAGAAGAAGACTAGCTAGAAGAAAAAGAAGAAAAAGAAGAAGAAAATAAAGAAAAAGAAGAAGAAGAAGAAGAATTTATCTTCTCTATCTTTTTCTCCTCTCCTCTTCTTTATCTTCTTTTTCTTCTAACTTAGATAGGTAAAAAATGCCATTTTTTAGCTAAGTTTGGTAAAAAATGCTAAGTATGTAGGTCATTTTAGAGCTAAGCTAGCTAAATAGGTTATTTTGGAGGTATCCTAGATAGTTATGCCATTTTTAAGCTAACTAAGCATATTTATTGATTTTGGAGGACAAAATGGTAAGTGTACTTCGAGCACCGCCGCCGCGCTCCTAACCTAGCCGCCGCCGCCGCCGCCGCTCCTCTTTGGCCACCGCTGCCGCTGCCGCCCGTCCACCCCCTTTGTCTTCGTCCAGCACCAGCCCGTCGCCAGTGTCGCCGTCGTCTACCCCGACCGCTTCATCTACTCCGGCAACCGCGGGCGACATTGGCCCCCCGCTGCTTGGCGCAGCAACCGTCGTCGAGTCCTTCTCTACTGGTCTTTCCGACTTTTTCGACATGGCGTACAACTCGTGCAGGTCCAGACTACGCATGCCCGGTGATGGCAACACCACCGCGTGCCTTCGTCCACGACTTGTCCCCGGGCCTGGCAAGCCTGGTGCGGTGCTTCTTCAACTTCGTCTTCATCCGTCTACGCATGCCCAGTGCTTGCAACATCAACGAGTGCCTTCGTCTACGATGTGTCCCCTGGGTTGGCAACCCCGGCGCGACGCGTCGTCAACATCATCTACTTCTTGGCGCACCACTACTTTGACAACACTGCGCCCATGACTAACTCGGTGCCTCCTTGCGCCCGCAGCTCCACGGTGACTTCCTCGACACCGGCTACCCCGACTCGACATCGACCACGACATTCTTCGCACGGCTCCACCCCCCATGCTGTCGGCTACATCGACGAACGGCATAAAGGGCTACCGCCTGCTTGAGCAACCTCGTCAGTTTTCACTCCAGCCACGACTCTGCGATGCATCGACCATTACGACTGTGTGTG
>NC_057798.1:793966875-793979453 GCF_018294505.1 Triticum aestivum | reverse complement strand
GTTGTGACTGCGGGGGATGTTGAGTACCATGATTATTAGGAAAGACGAGATAGACTATGATTTGTTCTGGCTTGTCTTGTATTCCAAGTAGATCATTGTACTCCTATATATATAGCCACGAGGCTCAAGCAATACAACAACTATTCCACCAATCATCTCTCTCCCTTCTAACAGGTTCCATTCAGGATTATGATCTTTATATGGTGCCTGTGACGGGGCTGATTCTAACTAGAGATAATTTAGCCAAGCGCAACTGGCAAGGTAGCAAATGGTGTTTTTTTGTGATCAACATGAAACAATACAGCAACTTTTGTAGTAGTAATTGGAGATTAGTTCACGTATCTGATTTGATTAAAATCCATCTTTTGTAGTAGTGTTTGATTTCCATCCTTTCTAGTCTATAGAGTCAACTCAAATTAGCATTCTGAGTAAAAAGATATGCACTTCGTCCATACAGGAAAGAGCAACTTGTTTAGGTTGCCTACAAACTAATGCAAGATGTACGAGCAAGTGGGCATTTACTAGATGGGAAGACTTGGCTAGAAGTGGTACTTCCTCCGATCCATATTAGTTGCGGTTGAAACGGATGTATTTCAGTGCTAGATACATTCATTCGAGCAACAAATAATTTGAATAGGAGGGAGTATTATATTTTTCCTATTCCTGCATTTTGAGAATCGTGTGAATCAAAGAAGGCCATGAGAGTTAAGACTTGGTCATACGCCAAAAATAAAATCTTGTCGATCTGGCCAACGAATCAAGCAAGCCAGGTCTTCGCTCGGAAGTTGCACTGCATTGGTTGACAAATGGAGTACACCTACTAGTACAAGTTGTGTACTTGGTTGTCGTTAAGTCTCCATCAACTGGTTGAGATTGATCTACGTCTTCTCTTACTTAATGCTCATTACTATCTTGAGTAGAGAATTAATTGCACAGCAATGATACACTCAAGGTGGTCTGCCACACGCCATGACCTTACACATCACACTGAGACAGCCAACCTCCGTCCAGACGATTGCGCAACGCTAGTCTGTCAGTAGCAACGAGGGCCATCTTTATAGAATGATTAGTCAATACCACTTCTAGCCAAGTCTTCCCATCTAGTAAATGCTGACTCGCTTGTACATCTTGCAACCACAGGAATTTGGATCCAAGAGTGTTGGATGCCACAGTAAAAAATGGTTATAAAAAGAGTTTAGAGTGGATGTAAACTTTCAATCCACTGGAAATCCTATGAAATTACTTTCAATCAAAGAGCCCTTAGTATCATACCCCTCTGATCAACAAACAAATCGACAACCAGTTGGAAGGGCAAGACTTCATGCCGACCAGTACCTAACTTGTAGTATACTCAATTTGTCAACTAATGGAGTACAATTTTTCGAGGTACAATTTGCAATAGAGATCTGCACTAGAGTCGAGAAGATTCTTTTCTCTTCTACATGTACTCGTATGACAAAGTCTCATCATACATTGGGAGCTGACACCTAGAAGTACTTGCTGTCTACGATGGATAAATTAATTGGATTATGTATAGATGCTTGTCACAATTTACAACTGACAGTTGGTACTCTGGAATGTATTCACTTGCTGCAGTGGGCTGATTATGTGTGCTCCGAATTATGGAGGAGGGAATCCGAAGCACTCCCTCTGTAAAGAAATATAAGAGCATTTAGATCACTACTTTAGTGATTTAAACGCTGTTATATTTCTTTACGGAAGGAGTACCGATTAATTAGTCCCTCCAGTCGGGTTAATAGGGTTGGCATGTGTTTTTAGATCCTCAATTTGCCTAATGAAACAAATGTTATATACCGTCAAAAGAATATCATTGGATTCATATTCGAATAAAGTTTCCAAACATATAATTTTGGTGGCATATACCATACACTCCCTCAGTCTGTGAAAAAGTGTACTTCTACCTTTTGTCCTAAGTCAAAGTTTTAAAATTTTGACCAACTTCATAGAAAACTGTAGTAGCATGTATGACAACAAATTTGTATATCATCAAAGTACAATTCAAAACGAATCTACCAATATTAATTTAGTGCCATAAATGTTGATACTTTTCATATAAAGTTTGTCAAAGTCTAACATTGACTTAGGATAAAAGCTAGGTGTACACTTATTCATGGACGTTGGGAGTAGTATGTTAGTCAAATAGATGACCTAGGAGCACGTGCATGCCCTATGCAACCGTTTGGAGGGAGCTTGCATGTTTTAGTGTGATGTGTAAGTTCATGGCGTGTGGCAGACTACCTTGCGCCTCAATTCTCCACAAGAAGCGGTAATGAGTATTAGACTGTCCATAGTGGGAGTAACTTCAGCAGTAACACAGGGTCCAACTCAGCAAATTTGCTTATGTGACAATGATTTAATGAGGAGAGAGATGAATTGAACAGCATAGCTAGTTACTCATATTTATGGGTAACATAACACATACCAAGACAAGATGAGTCTATAACCTAAATAAAGTGTTATATGACACCACACATATGTTACCCTCCACTATAGAGATAGTAAAATAGACTAGTAACATATGCATGTTACTAGTCTAAGTTACTCCCCACTATGGGTAGTTGGAAAGACTTAGACTAGTATCAGCCACTGCATGGAGGGGCAAGACTTCACCACAACCAAGTACACAACTTGTACTAGGAGTACTCCTTTTCTCAACCAATAAAGTATATGATTTTTCAAGGTGCAGTTTCCAAGCGGAGACCTGCTCTTGCTTGATTTGTTGGCCAGATCGAGAAGAATTTAGTTTTCATGTACGACCAAGTCTTAAGTCTTTGGGCCTTTTTGATTCACGCATGATTCAAAATATGAAGGGCTAGAAGAAACATATGATTGGAATGATATGTTCTCTTGTACCCTATATGTTTAGAAAACCATACTAGGAATTAGGATCCAGGAGTGTTTGATGCCATAGATTTTTTTTAAACAAATAGGTTTGAGTCGATGTAAATGTTCCTCCAAAATGGTGTGCAGGGCACTCCTGAGGAATTTTTCTTAAGGGTCCATTCCTGTGAACCAAACTACATATGTAGGGAAAATTCATAAGGATCCGAATCCTCTTTAAATCCTATGAAATTTCTTTGAATCAAAGAACTTAGGTGAACTTAGGCCCCGTTCGGGGATCCACCAGCTTCAAGGATGTGCGGAGCGGCTGTTTTCCCGCTCCAAAACTTGGAACTACAGCTCCGCCCTTAGTATCATACTCCTCTCATCAATAAATAAATCAACGAAAAGATTGAAGGGCGAGATGGAAAGGGAAGACTTCGCAACAACCAATTACTCAACTCGTACTAGGGGGACTCTATTTGATAACCACTTGAGTATACACTTTCCAAGGTGCAGTTTCCGATAAGAGACCTGCGGTTGCTTGATTTGTTGGACAGAACAAGAAGATTTTATTTTTCATGTATGACCAAGTCTTAGGGCCTTTTTTATTCCTAGGATTCTCAAAATCGGAAGGTGCAGTTTTGCTGTAGTGCATTGAACTCGAGAAGATTATTTTTTGTTTCATCTCTCTACATGTACTCATATGATCAAGTCTCATCATACATTGGGAGTAGGGCGTTTCGGTGCCCAGACTCATCTGCACCCGGTTAGAAAAAAATTCGTAAAAAATTCAAAAAAAAAACAAAAAAATTCTACAACAAAATTGTGCGGTAGAAAATTTGATGCGTGAGGCCCGCTCGAAATTTCAAATCATTTGGACATCTGAGCAGCTCTCAGCAAAAGAGACAAATACGGCCAAAACAATACATGAGCAGTCTTTTTTTGTGGAGAGCTCCTCAGATGTCCAAATGATTTGAAAATTGGAGCTGACGTGACGCAACAAATTTTCAACCGCACAATTTTTTTTGGAATTTTTTGAATTTTCTAGTACTTTCTTTTCGTTAGCGCGGATGCAGATGAGTTCGGGTGCAGACATGGCTTTTCGATACATTGGGAGCTAACACCTACAAGTCAGTATCTAAGGTGTATGGTATTTACCGAAATCGAATGGTATACTCATTTCATATCGTATTAACCATTGTATCAAACAATATTTATCGAAGCCGCAGAAAAACCGTGTTTACCATTTAATCTTTTTAAGGGATATATTTACCAATTAACCTTAGTAATCAAACTGTATTAACCACATTAGCCAAGCAGGGCTAATTGGATTTTTGCATGTGAACGTAATGGGCATTTTATGTCTGGAGGTCCAGCTGGAATCAGTCCATTAAAAGCAACACCGGAAAAGCATGCGTCGACGATGGGCTAGAACTGCAAGTTCAGACAAACCTTGGCACGGCCAGCCAAGTGCTGGTGTCATGTCTTGGCGCAAGCCTCTCTCTGATAAATAGGTGCCCTGCGGCATTACAGTTTCCAGTACAGTACGCTAGTTGTTCCATCTCGGTGCTAACAGGCTAGGTTTTTGCAGTCGCAAAGGCGCAGAGCTCATGCATTCAGAAAGAATGCTACCTAGCGTTTGCCATTTGATTCAGCTGCTTACCATCATCCTCATGCTATTCTTTGTCTGCTTCTGCCAGCTTTCGAGCGGTTCATCAGCTGGCTACCCTTATCGTAAGTATTCATGTTTCTGCCGCTCTCGAGCGGTTTAACAGGCGTCCCTTATCGTAGGTATCCATGTTGTATAAGGGTTATATACCATGTAGTACGGCTTTCTAAACCAATTCGCAGTACTAGGGGGCTCTCTGTCTGGTGACAGTATAGTTCTATATACACATCTGCTCTTCTCTCGTACTTACATTTTTACTTGTTCATCCCCTGATATTTTCCAAATCGTAACAGATCAACCCAAGCCGAGCCCACGGCCTCACGGTCCATGGTGCCCATGGTGCTACTAGGAAGGGTACTGGCGTGAATATGTGGATGGCGGCTGGTCCGAGGCATCTGTCATTTGGATGAGCCTGGTCTTTCGTATTCTCCACGATCCATTGCACATGAAGCCTTCTCCCTATAAATGGAGTGTTCATCACTCTACAGGAGATATTACTTTCTGCAACTGTAGTCCGTCTACGTTTATTGAGATTATAACTCGTAATTTTTAAGATGATTTTTTTCCCAGCAATTGCAGATTTGTAGAGTGTTTTCCATTTAGGATGTATTTAATAGGCAAAAGTTCAGTGCCATGTACCAGCAAATAAAGACCATCTCTGCTCCGAAAGATGAGTACCTATTCTGAAGTTATCCGATTGTTTTTACTACCTGTCAATTACTTTCCTAGTAGCATTTTGGAATGGTCGTCTCAACTTCTTTTATTATTGCTGTAATTTTTGTCTATTTGGGCTTAGCCCAATAGCAGTTTCAGAAATTCCTAATAAATCCTAGAGGCCCACGCAGCCCATTCGTGCAAGGCAAGAGGTGGAACTAAAGTTTAGTCCCACATTGCTAGTTTAGAGGGAGTTGGACCTCTTTATAAGGGAGGCTCTTTCCCCACTTATATGAGCATAAGAACAAGAGGGATATCCACGCGCGCTCCTCCTCCGCCGCCCGCCATGCCTCGGCGCGCCGCGGGTTGCGGGAATGAGTCAATGTTAAATTTTTGCCACGCACGACGGGTATACGAAAGGTCACGCGGGAGAAGAAACGTTTTTTGTAGTGGACATTAAGTCCGAACGGGGTGCCTCTTCGGCTGAAGTCCATTCGCTTCGTCTCCCTCTCTTCGTTTCGCCTCCCGTCGCTGCCCTCTCGCCTCCTTCTCTTGCGCCTATAAAAGGGAGGTCGCTCCTCTCAAAGAGACGCACCAGAACTCATTCTTCCTCTCGCCACCGGTTTTTGAACACTGCGCTGCTTCTACGATCTTCCTCATCCCGGCTTGCGGCGTGCACCGCAGGTCGGGACAGTAGGCCTCCGAAACCGCACCTCTTTAAGTCCTGTACGGGAGAAGGGTGATAAGGTTTTTGGGGAGCGCTCTGCGCGACTACTGACTTTTTCGTCACGGACGCCCTGGACTCCGACGACTACTTCCCCAACGACGACTACTTCCCCGACGTCGACAACCTCCTCGACGACATGGAGGACACTGACCCCAAGTCCAGTGCCTCTGCTCCGCCTGCTGTCTCGTACGTGTTCTTGTTTTTCCTGTTAGAGGTCCTGTCACTGTTGCTTATTCTAGTGTTTTCCCTAGACATGTTAGGATCTACCTCATATATGCATCTTGATCTACTGTCTGCTCTAGAGATGATCGGTTCTAGCTCATATATGCAGATGTTATTTACCTTCTCTTTGTCAAATCGCATGACTTGTTTTATCACTGCTATACTAGTCATGATTTATCTAGTATTTCTGTTAATAAAATCATTCGGTAAATTGCTCATATTTCCAACAATTCAAAAACCATATTCTAGGCAATTTACCCCGAGTGGTTTTGCTGCTTCCATGAGACCTCCTATATTTGAGGGTTTCCACTATAAGAGGTGGCGCGTGAGAGCAGTCTTATGGTTTCAGACCATGAGCTGCTATGACGCCACTCTTGGCAAACCTGAAGGAGAGCAAGATGCCCAACAGGCACAAGCTTTTCAGCAAATGGATACCTTGTTTAAGGCTGCTCTCTTGAGTGTTCTTGGTGAGAACATAGTTGATGCTTATGCGTCAATTGATAATGGAAAAGATATGTGGGATGCACTCGAGGCCAAGTTTGGGGTCTCGGATGCTGGCACTGAGTTGTACATCATGGAGCAATTCTATGACTACAGGATGACTGAAGAGCGCTCCGTGGTTGAGCAAGCTCATGAGATACAGTCATTTGCTAGAGAACTTGAGCACTTCAATTGTATCCTACCGGACAAGTTTATTATCGGAGGTATCATCACTAAGCTTCCTCCCACGTGGAGGAACTTTGCTACCTCACGGAAGCATAAGAGGCAGGAGTTTTCCGTTCCGGATCTCATTGGTACTCTTGATGTGGAAGAAAAGGCGAGAGAAAAGGACAACCGTGCTCAAGGTATTGAGGGAGGTTCTAGTGCCAATCTGGTACAGAAGAACTTCCAGCCCCACAAGTTCAAGAACAAGGGCAAGTTTGATGGTAAAGCAAAGTTTGATGGGAAGAACAAGGCTGTGCAGCACACGAACTTCAAGAAGAAGAATGACAAGAAGAAAGGTGTTTGTCATGTGTGTTGAGATCCTGATCATTGGGCTCCTAGTTGCCCCAATCGCTATGACAAGTGTCATCCTGGGAAAGGCGGCAAGACCGCTAATGTTTTCATTGGAGACACTGACATGAAGGATGATGGGTATGGTATATTTCCCACTATTCTTTCAGTATGTCATTCTCCTGATTGGTTGATTGACACGGGTGCTAATGTGCATGTATGCGGTGATATTTCCATGTTTTCGTCTTATCAGACCGCAGGGACTTCAACTGTGCTAATGGGCAACGGTTCAAGTGCTTTTGTTCGTGGTGTTGGCACGGTCAATCTGAAGTTTACTTCGGGGAAGATTGTGCGGCTGAAGAACGTGCATTATGTCCCCTCCGTTAATAAAAATCTTGTTAGCGGATCTCTTCTGTGTAGAGATGGCTATAAGCTTGTCTTTGAGTCGAATAAATTTGTAATATCCAAGTATGAAACCTTTGTTGGTAAAGGCTATGAGTCAGGAGGCATGTTTCGTTTATCCTTATCAGACGTTTGCAATAAAGTTGTTAATCATATTTGCAACAATAATGAATCAAATGTGTGGCATTCACGTCTTTGTCATGTTAACTTTGGTTGCATGTCGCGACTAGCGAAGTTGAACTTAATCCCTAGTTTCACCACTGTCAAGGGATCTAAGTGTCAAGTGTGTGTGCAAGCTAAGATACCTCGTAAGTCTCACGTGACTGCGGAGACGAGAAATCTTGCACCACTAGAACTTATACATTCAGATCTATGTGAAATGAATGGTGTTTTGACAAAAGGTGGAAAGAAATATTTCATGACATTAATTGATGACTCCACTAGATACTGTCATGTGTATCTTCTGAAATCTAATGATGAGGCTTTGAACTATTTCAAGATCTATAAAGCTGAAACGGGAAACCAACTTGATCGAAAGATCAAGAGGCTTAGGTCCGATCGTGGTGGAGAGTATTTCTCAAATGAATTTGATTCCTTTTGTGCGGAACATGGTATAATCCATGAGAGGACGCCTCCCTATTCACCTCAGTCAAATGGGGTGGCCGAAAGGAAGAACCATACTCTAACTGTTTTGGTTAACGCCATTTTAGACACATCGGGTCTCTCCAAGGCATGGTGGGGGGAGGCGATATTGATAGCATGTCATGTCCTAAACCGAGATCCCACAAAGAACAAAGAGATAACTCCATTCGAGGAAGGGGAGAAGAAAAGGTTAAAGCTCTCTTATCTACGAACCTGGGGTTGTTTGGCGAAAGTCAATGTGCCAATTCCAAAGAAGCGGAAGCTAGGACCAAAAACTGTGGATTGTGTTTTCCTCGTATATGCTTTTCATAGCATTGGTTATAGATTGTTGGTTGTAAAATCTGAGGTACCTGACATGCATGTCGGTACGATCATGGAGTCAACTGATGCGACTTTGTTTAAAGATATCTTTCCCATGAAGGATATGGCTACCTCATCTAATCAGGAGATGCCTAGTTCATCGAATCAGGAACCAATTACAATTAGTGAACCTGCCATTTTGATGGAACACTTTGAAAGTCCCGTGGAGGAGAACAATGAAGTTCCTACTAGGAGCAAGCATTGTTGAGGAAATCGTTAACTGGTAGCTGCTCGGTTGGCTGGTGAGTAGGGATTAATCTGCTAATCAGCAAGTTAATCGGCCATTTAATCAATTAATCAGACGATGTTTCAGTTTATCGGCTACTCGGTTGATGTCATTCTGAACATCAAGTTGTTGAGAGACGATGATGGTGGGATTACATTGCTTCAATCTCACTATGTGGAAAAGATCTTGAGTCACTTTGGCTACAGTGACTGCAAGCCCTCTCCAACACCATATGATGTTAGTGTGTTTCTTCGAAAGGATCGAAGAATTGCTAGAGACCAACTGAAATATTCTCGGATTATTGGCTCGCTTATGTACTTAGCCAGTGCTACAAGACCTGACATCTCTTTTGCTGTTAGCAAACTGAGCCGGTTTGTCTCAAAACCAGGAGATGTGCATTGGAAAGCTCTAGAGAGTTTTGCGTTATTTGAAAGGCACTGCAAATTATGGAATTTGCTACACTGGGCATCCAAAGGTGCTTGAAGGGTATAGTGACTCAAACTGGATCTCAGATGCTGATGAGATAAAGGCCACGAGCGGTTATGTATTCACTCACGGAGGTGGCGCTGTTTCTTGGAAGTCTTGCAAGCAGACCATCTTAACGAGGTCAACAATGGAAGCAGAACTTGTAGCACTAGATACAACTACGGTCAAAGCAGATTGGCTTCGCCGGCTCTTGATTGACTTGCCGGTTGTTGAGAAACCTGTACCGGGTATCCTTATGAACTGCGAAAATCAAACTATGATCACGAAAGTGAACAGTTCAAAGGATAACATGAAGTCATCAAGACACGTTCAGAGAAGGTTAAAGTCTATCAGGAAAATGAGAAACTCCGGAGTTATTGCATTGGATTATATCCAAACGTAAATCTGGCAGATCCTTTCACTAAGGGTCTATCACGTAATGTGATAGATAATGCATCGAGGGAGATGGGTATGAGACCCTGAAAGTGCAACTATCCCTACGTGGTTTTGGTAATTCCTAACAACATATAGCTCATTGAGCTAACATTATTTCAAGATAAATATTTCAGAAAAAGCTCAATGAATGGCATGGCATGGATGAGAAAAGTGGACCCCTCAAAATGCTAAGGATAAAAGCACTGGCTCAAGCTTCAAGCTCAAGACTCTACATTTTATATTTTAGTGATCCAAGATCACATTGAGTCTATAGGAAAAGCCAATACTATCAAGGAGGGTTGAGGTGTTGCTTAATGAGGTTTTTGCTTCATAGTGCTTAGTGATATGATCCAAAACCCTCAACTACTTTCCCACATCCACATATGACCTAAACCTAAAGTCTAACTCGACCCCACCGATTCTTTCTATCTGGCGCCACCGAGTTCAGATGTCATAGCCACTGCCACAAACCCTAGGCAAATCGGTCTCACCGATAGGAATCTCGGTCTCACCGAGATGGGATTGTAATCTCTCTGTTTCCCTTCGTAACGTTTCGGTACCACCGAGATGAGCGATCGGTCCCACCGAGATTGCAATGTAAACTCTCTGTTTCCATTTCGTAACATTTCGGTCCCACCGAAATTAGCGAACCGGTCCCACTGAGTTTACCTGACTAACTCTGTGGTTAGCTTATTATCAAAATCGGTCTTACCGAGTTTTTGTAATCGGTCTCACCGAGATTACGTTATGCCCTAACCTAACCATATCGGTCCTACGGAGTTGCATGTCGGTCCCACCAAAAACCCTAACGGTCACTAGGTTTACTGAATCGGTCAGACCGAGTTTCTCAATTCGGTCCCACCGAGATTGGTAAATTGTGTGTAACGGTTATATTTTATGTGGAGGCTATATATACCCCTCCACCCCCTCTTCATTCGTGGAGAGAGCCATGAGAACAAACCTACACTTCCAACTTACATTTTCTAAGAGAGAACCACCTACTCATGTGTTGAGTCCAAGATATTCCATTCCTACCATATGAATCTTGATCTCTAGCCTTCCCCAAGTTGCTTTCCACTCAAATCTTCTTTCCACCAAATCCAAATCCTGTGAGAGAGAGTTGAGTGTTGGGGAGACTATCATTTGAAGCACAAGAGCAAGGAGTTCATCATCAACACACCATTTGTTACTTCTTGGAGAGTGGTGTCTCCTAGATTGGCTAGGTGTCACTTAGGAGCCTCCGACAAAATTGTGGAGTTGAACCAAGGAGTTTGTAAGGGCAATGAGATCATCTACTTCGTGAAGATCTACCGCTAGTGAGGCAAGTCCTTCGTGGGCAACGGCCATGGTGGGATAGACAAGGTTGCTTCTTCGTGGACCCTTCTTGGGTGGAGCCCTCTGTGGACTCCCGCAGCCGTTACCCTTCGTGGGTTGAAGTCTCCAGGGGCGTAGCTACGTACAGCTACCCGGTGTCACTGGCACCGGGTCCAATCTACACTTGCTTAAGATAATCCATTGATTTAGTGTGTAGGTCATTGATTTTTTGATGTGTTCTTCTATGTGGACACCGGGTAATCTTCAGTCTAGGTCCGCCCCTGCCCCCTATGTCGTTGATCTCCTTCTTCTTCTCCGCAAGTCACTTCCATGCATACTCATCCAAGAGGATTTCGTCCGCCAACATGATCTTCGCATCATGCGTGTCCCGTGCGAGTTGCAACCTCTCCTTCTCAAGTTCAATCTCTTCAAATGCATTGGCCTTCGTGAGCTCCCGTTTTATCGCCGCCTCTTACTTCTCCAAATATTCTCCCTCTCAAATTCCAGTTTTTCTCCACCCCCTTCCGGTTCCAATCCATTCTCTCCTTTTGCGCATCCAACATCTGCTTGTACCTCCCCTCTTTCTTGTTCTCCATCGTCGAAAAAATGCCCGTTCATGTGGAGGACATTTTTGTAGCCGCGGCATCATGGGAGGTTCTTGCCTTCTCCCACTTGTTTCCCATGACTCAAACGTGGAGGTTGCAGGCAGACGGGGGAATGGTGGGGGGGGGTTGTGGATTTGACGCAATTTGTGGTTGGTAGGGCTGTCGGGTCTGACGTGATGGACACGTCCGGGCGTGCTTGGACTCCTCATATCCGTCCCAGATTTGTGCTGGATATGAGGGTGCCGGTCAAATCAGGCATTTTAGGCCCGTTGGAGGAGCCCGTCTGGGTCACATTTTTGTGATCGGTCACTGATCGGACCGTCCGTCCGGCCGTTTGAGACGGATTTGAGTCGTCCGACTGTAAATGCTCTTAGGGTCTGAACTCCCGAGGACAGAATCATTGAACCACACATGCATGGCTGCCCTGTCCATGCGTGAATAGTGTCTGCTTAATTTGTACTGCCGATAGCTAATCTCTCTGCCAATTCAGCACCATCATCACTGAAAAAAAAACATTATGGAAAGAGAAGAGTAAATAGCATAAAACTACTACTTTACAGGTTAGGGTTCCAAAAAACTACCGGATTTTATTTTTTCTCAGATAACTACCAAATGGGTGGTCGGCTGTTTCAAAAAACCCAAATCGTCAAATTTTTATTAGTTGATTACGATTATGACAGGTTGGGCCCACATGTAAGATAACCGTTTGTTTGGCCGTTTACTTTGACCGTTAACTTACATATGGGTCCCATATGTCAGTTTTGTAAAAAGCAATCGGGTCCCTACAAGTTTTCTGAAAAAGCAATCAAGTCCCTATAAGTTTTCTGAAAAAAGCAATCAGGTCCCCGTGGCAGCCTCGAGCTCGATCCCGCTCGGCAGGACATCGCTGCCTCCTCCGGCCGGCGAGCCGCGCCCGCAGCGGCCGGGTCCATGCCGGAGGCCGGCGAGCCGTGCCCGCAGCGGCCGCCATCCAGTGCCTTGCCTGCAGCCGCCGCCACGCGGTGCCTTGCCTGCCCTGCG
>NC_057798.1:793959142-793966489 GCF_018294505.1 Triticum aestivum | reverse complement strand
CTCGCCTGCCCCGCGGCCACCGCCACGCCATGCCCCGCCTGCCTCGCGGCGGCCGCCGCCACGCCGTGCCTCGCCCGCGGCCGCCGCCATTCCCTGACGCGAGCTCCTCAAGCTCGACGCAGATGGCCTGCGCCGCTGCTGGAGTGCCACGGACGAGGCTAGCCTCGTCGCAACCGTCGCCACCAGGAGCTCCGGCTTCGCCGGCTCGGGAGGGGAAGGGGGTCGCCGGCTCGGGAGGGGAAGGGGGTCGGCCGGCTCGGGAGAGGGGAATGGGGTCGTACAGGAGGCACAGAGGAGGAAGAGAAGAGAAGAGATAGAGAGAAAGAAGACGAGGAAACTTACATGTGGGCCCCACATGTAAGTTAACGGTCAAAGTAAACGGTCAAACTAACGGTTATCTTACATGTGGTCCCGACTTGTCATAATCGTGATCAACTGATAAAGACTCGACGATTTGGGTTTTTTGAAACAGCAGACCACCCATTTGGTAGCTATCTGAGAAAAAATAAAATCCGGTAGTTTTTTGGAACCCTAGCTTGTAAAGTAGTAGTTTTATGCTATTTACTCGAAAGAGAAACATATATTGCCATCATGACATAGGCAGCACTGAGTACCGACTAGTGCCAATGTTAGCTAGTTGTACTACTCGTAGCATCACTGAAAATCATCGAAGCCAGCCGGCCGGGCTGCCTCAACCCCCAACCAAACGCATACGTGAGAAGATTGAAGAGAACACTCAGGAGGAGGAGGAGGAAAAAGAAGTAAAGAGGAAACTTGACGTACTCTAGCCTGTCCGCTAGCTCGTCGTCTGCTCGATCGCCATCAATGGCGTGCACCGTCCCGATTTCGTACTGCTATATAAATGAAGAAGGGAAACGCTTGCTTTTGGTACTGACATTTGGATTTTGGCGCGTAGATGTCTTGGTGTAAAACGCGGGAAGAATCTGAAGCTCAGCCATACGTACATGACCACAGGGACGACGCTCGATCGCCTCTTCTTCTGTATGCCGATCCACTGGGCATATGTATTCCCTCAAGTGTTTCTTTCTGGACAGTGTGTTTGTGCGATGGAGCGAGCAATTAGAGCCGTGGGAGGTGGGGAGGCCGAGTGGGTGCGAGGCTAGACAACTTGTGTGTTAGGGGAACTCTAAGCTAATTCCTTCAAATAAAGCAGGATCCGGTGGAGTAAACTCTTAGTGGAGTGTTTTTACCCCACTAACTTTCGGCCAGACCTAGCTAGACGATCCCCTATATATAACTGAGGAACATTTGCATTTCATTTTCGGCCACCAAAACAATCACATTGCTTCTTTATTTCATTGAACAACATTTTGATACGTTGGAGTACATAATTCATCAATTCTTTTCTACGAGAATGAAACCAAAGAAAATAAGAACCACAATTAGACACCTTAAAAGATATCCAAGTTCTATAAGTGCTCCCACTAGTTGGATTAATATTTTCTTTATGTCTTCATTATTGATTCTCTCTATTGTCTTCTCGAGGTTGCACACTTCTTTCTTCTTCGAACAAACTTGATATTACTTCGCATCTAGTCTTATCTCCGGTCTCTATTCTGGCAACGAGTACATGAACATGTATCATATTTTGTGCTATCAATAGATCGATGTAACTTCTTCCCAATACCAAAACTTACATCCATCACTCACACAAATTTGAGCATACAATGAGCTACAGATTGTGTTGAATCCGGTGAACAACTGAATCAAGAAAGTACATACCCCATTTTTTTGCACTTGAAGAACACCCATCCAGGGTCTACCATTGGAGGGGGGGGGGGCATTGGCCCCCAGCCTTGGATCAACTTGAAGAACACCCATCCAACTATGTGTTGTGCCTGACTCCATGAATTGTTTGCAGATTGAGGAGAGCAATGAGATGGGCACGGAGGTGCTCCCGGCCGTTGACAACAAGGGAAAGGAGCCGGTTCATCCAATGCCCGAGGTGGTGGTGCCGCCCACTGCCAAGGAAGATCCGAAGACGCCAACGGTTGGCGACGACGAGCGCATGGAGGAGCCCACCAGCAGCAAGCACTGCAACTACGGCCACTACCATGAGAAGGGTAGCCCAACTCACTTCTGCAAGGTCATCCTTGCGCCGAAGCTTGAGTGCATTCCCATGCCCCTAGACTTCACCAAGCACTTCATCGTCGTGCCGACGGAGTGCAAGCTGAGGAACAATGCCAACTGCTCCTGGAGGGTGACAGTGAAGCTGATGAACAGGGTGACTCTGGATCAGGGTTGGGCCACCTACGCCGCCGTTCATCAGATCAAGATCGGCTACATGATGGCGTTCAAGCTCCTCACTCCTGACACCCTCAAGGTCATCATCTTCGACGACGAGGTGGTCAACAAGTGCGGGAAGCACGACAAAGCCTTTGTCGCCAAGGACTAGGGCCGGGGCACCTCCTTCCTAAGTACTATCGAGTCTGCTTTATGGTTTATGCATTGAATTGTTTGAACTATCGTTATGATGTGTGGTACTATGTTATCTGAACTATGTTGTTAAGTAGTTGATGCTCTGTTTATGTTATGCTCTGCTTATGATGTGTGGTACATGGTTGTGCTGAAGTGTGCTAGTAACCTCACCAACTAGCCAAAGAGGTTACCACACACCAGGCATTGCATACAACCAAACACCATGCCTTGGGTTTGTGTACTAACATGCAGGCAACCAAACACCAGGCAGTGTGGTTCTGCCCATGCAGGCAAGAGGGCATGCAGGCAAAACAACTTGCAGATGGTGCATTTGAGACTGCATTTGCATAGCCAGACTGAGAAGGCTATGCAATGCAGCTACTGTAGACTACGGCAACCAAACACGCTCCTAGTGTTTGTTTGGCATACCACACTCCTTCGCTCAATCAACATGAAGCTACTAGTCAAGTCAAGCAACCGCAGCGACAGTAAAGCTTGGGGTGCTTGGATGGATTGGAGCTATACTCTTTTTGCATGAACCTCAGCGACAGTAAAGTTGTGGAAAGTCGAGCCGTGCTGCCACCACGCCTGCGAGCACGTCGCCTGGCTACCGAAGGAACGAAAGCGTGCATCTCCGTCTTTCGACAGGCACGTCTTGCTATTGCACCCATACTACTACTCCCTCGGTCCGAAAATACTTGTCATCAAAATGAATAAAAGAAGATGTATCTAGATATATTTTAGTTCTACATACATCCATTTTTATCCATTTTGATGATAAGTATTTTCAAACGGGAGGGCTAGTAGGCAGCAGCCAGCAACATGCACACTACTAGTAGGCACATGCGACCATGGCCGTGCTGCAGGCTCTAGGGTAGGGTGTCAATGTCATGGTGGAACCGACTTTGCAACATGCTGGCACCGGGTGGCAAAGTTTGCTGGAACTGACGCCATGGTTTGCTGACACATGCATCCCGCCGGCTACAACCGTTGACGTGTATTGCTGGAGCCGGGGATTTTTTGCTGGAACCGGGGGGCAGGGATGCTACAAATAGCGACACCATGCAACCCGCCGGCGACGTTTTTGCTTTAACCGATTATCTCATTTTCTGGAACCGGGGATTGTCTTTGCTCGAACTAGCAAATGTTTTGTGTTGCCGCCACCACATTATGTGGCCGGCGGCGCCAACTCTTCGGTCAGCTGCGAGGAATTTGCTATCATCATGTTTTGAAGATGCTGGAACCGATGACTATGCGTCTTGCGCCTGGGTGATTGGCAACGGAGACACTAGTAAGTTTTGTTGGAGCCACCGATTGTTTTTGCTGGAACCAACAATGTGTTTTTCTATAGCCAGCGTACACCTAAGTTTTTGTGTGCTGAATTTTTTGCTTGACATGGTGGTGCAAGGTCGATGGTGAGCTGAAGGCGGCGACACAGGAGATACCGGCAACGATGGAAACGGCGCGCTGGAACTGTCAGTTGGGACAAACAAAAGCTGGAGCTCACAAGTTGCAATCCAGGTTGTCGCGGGCCAGGGGATGGCAAGATGGTGGTGCAGTGGTGTCGTCCGGGCCGCCAGCGCCCGATGAACCTGGCACCTAACCAAGGAGACACAGCAGCCATGGCGACTCCATGCTCTGTCCCCCTGTGCGCGATGCATGATTGGAGGTTGGGGACGTGTGTGCCATGCGGGATTGGAGATTGGGGACGAACAGATACTCATATCTGATTGTTTGGGTTGGTTTCAATCCTACTGGGAAAATACGACCGGCCGAAAGTTTCGGCCGGCTGACCGGTGCCTAATAGTGGCCGGGAAGGAATGGAAAGGCGGGTGTGAATTGTGGTGTCCGAGCATCTCGGTGCTCTGTAATACGGGCGTCCTGCTTTCGACCGGGAATGAAACCTGTCAGCTCGTAGATTGAGGTAAATACACTCGGAGATTTAGAGCTTACGCATGGCTGCATAAACTTGCAAAATGTGTATTTTTGGTTATCAAACTTGTGTGGACGTGCAAATACGGTCACATTTCTTGTACACGGGTGTATTCATCGCCTATGTGGTACATGATGTTTTTTTTGCACAAACACTCTCGGTTTTTTATAACTATTGTACAAAAGCCCTCCAACGGAGGTAATGTAACATAGTCGCCTGCTGGGTCACACCTGTCGGTCTACGACAGTGCAAGTGTTCTAACCACTCGTCACCTTTTCCTTGTGTTTAAGACGGACAACCAAAATATATAAGTATCCTTTAGGATAAAAATACACGTTCTGAACTAAATTTACGTATTATTAATTTGGAATCAAGCAAACTTTCGGCTGATTTTTCTGAAAGAACTTTACGTACATTCAATCACTAAATTTTCTTTTATCTAGATTTCTAAATTTTAAATTATTCAAATTCAAAAAACTAGTTAATTTATCCAAAAAAATGACGTCCATTAATTCTGACCAATTTTCAATCTAGATTTTAGAATTTAAAATTATTTGAATTCAGACAAAATTCTAATGATTTGCCCGAAAGAAATTATGTATATTCATTACGATATATCTTTTATCTAGATTATTAAAATTCAAAAAAATAGTTGATTTGTCCGAAAAATTTACATACATTTCTGACCTATATTTTATTTTATCTAGATTTTCAAATATAAAATTACTCAAATTCAAACAAAACAATTCATTGATTTGTCCAAAAGAACTTACTTACATTCAATCTGCACTATATTTTGTTTTATCCAGATTTTTTAATTTAAATTTATTCCATTTCAAACAAAAATTTAATTCATTTGTCAAAAAAATATGCATATTCATTCTGCAGTAATATTTAACTTTACCTAGATTTTCAAATTTAAAATTATTCGAATTCAAACAAGCAATTAGTTGATTTGTTTGAATAGTTTATCAAGAATATAAGTTGTTTTCTTATACAGAAAAAAGAAAGAGAATACATAAGATAAATTGTGTATACCACCCTAAGTGTCATTGTGTCCGGTTGGCGCCCGCGTATGCGGCGAGTTTATCAGGAGGTCATAGGTTCGAACAGGGGCACCCTCCTTCTTTGCACACATAGTTATGTATGCGAGGCGAATCTCAGCAGGTTATGGGTTCCAGTCCTACCCGTGATTCAATTTTTTTAAGGATTTTCAATGTAAATAAATTAAATACAAGGGTGCTTTGGAAAATAATGCATGCGGATTAACCACCGCCTCAGCCATTGACAATGGGCCGCCACCACGTTAGCACGCCACGCGCGCATGGGATATGGCTGGATACGGTAGAAAGCACCTTATATGAATGAGAGAACAAGTTCGATGGCTAGAAACACACATTTTGCAAGGTTATGCACCAAATTGCCCGTCACGTGCAAGTTCTATGACACCCGGTGTATTGACCTCAAGGCAATTCCTTCATGTATTTAATTCATTTGTGCAACTTGCGTTTGTCAGCCAATTGATGTTTTTAAAAAAGTTGCGCGGTAGGTTGTGTTTCTGGATCAAACATGTGACTAATCGTTCACTTGCAGCCTCCGAATCAGCCGTCTGATTTAGCATAAGTGAGAGCATATTAACCTAGCGGACATGATTGTTTAGTACTGATTGTTTGACATGATTGTTTAGTACTAACTGATTACTTTCTTTGCGATTTATCTTTTCAATTTCGTGAACATTTTTTTATTTCATCAAATTTTAAAAACAATCTACCAGGCAAAAAAAAAATGTTCAACAATGAAATAATGTTCATCGAATTTAAAATGTTCGTCGAACTAAAAAATATTTTCATCTTTTTGTTCACTATTTTGAAAAAGTGTTCATCAAATTACCAAAAAATCATTGAATGAAAATGTTGTTCATCATTTTTCAGAAAAAATGTTCTTGAATACAAATTATATTCGTCAAGTTCAAAAAATATTCATTGAACTCAAAATTGGTTCATCAAGTACCAAAAATTGTTCCTTAATATTAAAAATGAACATAAAACGTTTTTCATCAAAACAAAAAAAACGCTCATCCCTATTAAATTCCGAACATTTTTTGAATTCAAGAACTTTTTTTTAACAATTCGCAGTTTTTTTTCCAAATTTTAGACCTTGTTGTAATCCCGAATTATTTTAACATAGAATAAAATAAAAAATTAAAAACGAAAACGTAAAAACAAAACAGGGAGCGCTCCGCCCCGCATATTTCGTACATGGGCTGGGCCACCGTGAGGAAGCATTTCGTCAAACCTTATTTGTGGCCCGACAAGGTATTGGGCTATCGCACAACCTTGGTGCTGTCATGGGCTGCCCCTGAATCCAATTTCACTTACGATTCATTTTTTACATTTTATTTAGCTCTGGTAGTTTTCAGTTCTGGCTCTTTTGGTTTGTCCCAATTTCAATTATTTTAATCACTGTCTTTTTTGTATTTCGACTTATTAATATATTTCTCTGCTTGAGTTTTTCTTCTATTAGTTTTTCTCCGGTTTGCCTTCCACCTTTCATTTTATTGTATTTATAATTTAAATTTTCAAAATTGATTTTGGAATTTATTAAAACTTTTTTTAAAACAATCTTGATTCAAATAAATCAGATGATTTTTCTAAAAATCCCTTACATTTTATAATCATTGAATGTTTCTTAAATATATAATTATTTTAAATAATTTAATAATATTTTTTGAATACATGAAAAAAACTTCTGCGATTTTCACAATAGAAGATTATATTTAAATTTGTAAATTTTCTTAAAATTCAAACACATTTATAAGACAACAAATATTTTTGTATTCTTGATTGCATATTTTCAATCTATCAAAATATAGAAGACATTTTGTAGGAAAACCTGCTGAAAACCATAAGAGAGAGAGAGAGAGAGAGCTCACTAGCCAGCCTCCAAATCGGAGGTGCGGTGCTTCGGCCACTCCG
>NC_057798.1:793945350-793958828 GCF_018294505.1 Triticum aestivum | reverse complement strand
GAGGCGCCGATTGTCGGTGTCAAAACCAGCGGATCTCGGGTAGGGGGTCCCGAACTGTGCGTCTAAGACTAATGGTAACGTGAGGCTGGGGACACGATTTTTACCCAGGTTCGGGCCCTCTCAATGGAGGTAAAACCCTACCTCCTGCTTGATTGATCTTGATGATATGAGTATTACAAGAGTTGATCTACCACGAGATCAGAGAGGCTAAACCCTAGAAGCTAGCCTATGGTATGAGTGTTGTTGTCCTACAGACTAAACCCTCTGGTTTATATAGACACCGGAGGGGGCTAGGGTCACACAGAGTCGGTTTACAGAGGAGGAGATCTACATCCGAATCGCAAAGCTTGCCTCCCACGCCAAGGGGAGTCCCATCCGGACACGGGATGAAGTCTTGAGTCTTGTATCTTCGCGGTCCAACAGTCCGGCCAAAGTATATAGTCCGACTATTCGGATACCCCCTTATCCAGGACTCCCTCAGTAGCCCCTGAACCAGGCTGCAATGATGATGAGTCCGACGCGTAGATTGTCTTCGGCATTGTGAGGCGGGTTCCACCTCCGAATACTCCAAAATTAATTTCGAACACAAGGACCGTGTCCGTCTCTGCAAGATAAATTCCATATATCACCGTAGAGAGAATAATAATCCACGAATCTGATCTGCTGACAGTTCCTCGTTGTGTGACATCATGCCATGGCTCGGTAACTTATTCGAACCGTTTTTACAACCTGCTCCCGCACACATCGTGAGGCGGTTTCTTTGGCACCTCCTGTCAAAGCAAAGATCGTGTCCCCTTATCATGGGATCTCCATTAATACGGGTATGGGTAACCCAACCAGCGCCATCAATCGAGGCACTTGGAAAGATAAGAGATTTTGAGAGGCAAGTGGGGAGGCGCACATTCTACATTGCCTTTATAAAGGGATAGAGATCTCCCATTTTTACCCACGCCTTCTTCCTCCTTTGCTCATCCGTTCTCGCACCCTTGAGCTCCAGCTCCCAAGTTCTCACCTTCTCCGTACAATCACATCATGTCTGGAGCGGGAGGCAAGTGGATGGCCACCTCTGTCACAGAGGAGAACATCACCAAGCTTCGGGAAGCCGGATACCTGGCCGAGAATATCACGCACAGGCTTCCAGCAGAGGGACAGATTACCCCCACTCCGAAGTCTCGGGAGAGAGTAGTATTTCTCCCTCATTTCGTCCATGGACTAGGATTTCCACTCCACCCGTTTGTCTGCGGGCTTATGTACTACTATGGGCTAGATTTTCACGATCTGGCCCCGAATTCCGTCCTCAACATCTCAGCGTTCATTGTTGTGTGCGAGGCATTCCTCCGCATCAAGCCCCACTTCGGCCTGTGGTTGAAGATCTTCTGCGTGAAGCCGAAGATCGTGAGCGGCCAACATGCGGAGTGCGGAGGTGCCATGGTGGGCAAAATGCCCAATGTCACATGGCTTGATGGCTCCGTCGTGGAGATCGTAAAGGGGTGGCAATGAGGGTGGTTCTACATCACCGAGCCGCGCGACGCCGATTGGGTGGTGGCCCCCAAATTCAGATCCGGAATCCCCACGCGGCTCACTTCTTGGGAGAAGAAGGGCCTGGCCTGGGGCGAACCCACAGAGCTGGTCGGACTCAAGACCTGCATCCGAAGTATGAGGGACAAGAAGATCACGCTTGTCAACGTGGTCCAGGTCATGCTCATTCGCCGGATTCTCCCGTGTCAAAGACGGGCATTTGATATGTGGGAGTTCGACCCGACCGAACAACAGATGCTGCTAGAGCTCTTCGGCACAACGCACAAAGCAATCTAGAAGGTGTTATTCAGGACCGGCGAAGTTCCTCCTCCCCTTTCCAAGGACTGGGGGCTCAGCGCAAACCGCCTCGTCAATCCGGTAAGTCCTCTGGTTATTTGCAAGATATTTCCTTCCTGGTATGTTCGTGGGAGGATTCTTAGGTCACTATATTGACCGAACAGGATTGGGTGGAGATGGTGGAGCGGATTAACTGTCCGGCTCCAGTGTTTGAGGACCCAGCGAGCGCATTCCTAGTGGAGATGCTGGTTCCGGCGCCTTACGAGGTGCCGGAGAAAAGGGCCGAAAAGAAGGCCGCAGGGACCCGTAAGGGTCTCCGGTGCGAAGCCGCACCAGACGCCTCGCCAAAAGATGACGAGGAGCACTCCTCCCATGAAGGGGAGGAGAGGAAGAAGAAGAAGGCCGCCTCAACTGAGGGGGCCGAAGGGTCCAAGAATGTGGCCGCGGGGACCAGAAAAGGTCCAAGGCGCAAGGCCGTGATAGAGTCGTCATCTAAAGACGATGAGGAAGGTTCTTCCCCCGAAGACGGGGGAGAACATGAAGAAATGCCTCCTCCCTGCGCTAGGGAGGAGAAGAAAAGGATGGCTGCCCCGTCAGGGGAGGCCGGGACGCCGAAGAAGGGAAAAGCGTCCCTTCCTGATCACTCCACTACCGCTGCTTTCAGCGACGAGGAGTGGCTGCCCAGGGGCAAGCCCCGGGCGAGGTCGTAAGTATCCGCATTCCATAATACTTTCTGTGCGACTTTGACCTCATGATTTATAATGACGCCGGACATGTTTATGCAGTCCGGCCGGGTCCGATCTCGAGGAGTCCTCTTCGGAGGAGTCTCTAACCGAGTCGGACATGAATTCTCTCCCGACGGCAACCTCCCCATGACCTGTGGATGACACCGAAGTGTTGTCCCGGAGGATGCCAGAGAAGGAGGCGATGGCTCCGGGGATGCCCCAAGGCAAGATCTCGGCCGCCGGACACATGGGGGATGAGAACCCCATGGATTATGCTGACGGGAGCCACAGCAAGTCTTGCTCCCAGCCGGTTACTGTGCCAGAGCCTACAAAGGTTCCGGATTCCAGTAGGCAGTCCCCCGCGAAGGGGGGCGAGCAGGCCGTGCCGATGACCTCGGCCCAGCCGGAGGCATCGAATAATTTGTTGGAAGTGCTTCGAGGCGCTTCCATCGAGGATGAACACCATACACTTATGGGTACGGTGATTGAGAAAGTTCGGTCCGCCAAGGGCGGTTTGACCGAAGCCTGCACCAGCCTGCTAACAGGCTTTGAGGTAAAGAAAGTGTGAGAAAATATCACCCGATAGACAGTAGCCCCTGATACTCTGGTTGGTGTTCGGAAAGAATAGCCAAACGGAGGGTCAACTAAAAAACGCAGGAAGCTAATGGTATTTGTCTGAATGAATCAAACAGGCACTGCTGCTGACCGCCGCTGCACGCACGACTGAGGTTGCCGGACTCAAGCGTGAACTGGGGCAGGCCGAAGAAGAGCTTGGCCTCGTGAAGAAGCAGCTCGAGGCGAACAAAGGTAAGAGAAACCC
Organism: Triticum aestivum; assembly: GCF_018294505.1. NCBI lineage: Eukaryota > Viridiplantae > Streptophyta > Magnoliopsida > Poales > Poaceae > Triticum > Triticum aestivum. The sequence goes on along the minus strand of NC_057798.1, from coordinate 793,955,468 downwards.
CGTCCATATGTCGTATAGAGGATAAAAGGTTGGTGATGCTAAGAAAAAGCATCATGGCTTTTGATGGGGACCGCGACCGAAGTGGCGGCCCTGAAGGAAGCGCTGTCCGCGGCTGAAGCCAAGGTGGATACGGATCGCACCGAGCGAGAGAAGCAAGATGCTCGGGTGGGAGAGGTACAGCAGGAGCTCCCTGGAGCATGACTACACGACGCAAGCGTCTGAGCTTGCAAAGGCCCTCCAGAGCGCAGCCGATGCCAAGGCCGAAGCCCAAAAGGCCCTTCAGGAAATCCGGGCGGCCAAGAAGATAGCGGAGGGTAAGGCATTCTTTATGCAAAGCAAGCATGTGGAGGAGTCATTTCTTTTACTTACACGAATCCGGAGCTCTCCAGGAGCATTCGTAGATCTGTCACGCAGCATTTCGGATGCTGCGGAGTTCTATCACGCTAAAGAGGGGAGCTCTACGGAGAAGCTGTTCTGGTCCCAATATACTGGGGCCGAACACCCTATGCCTCTGAGTGACCAACTGAAGCAGTTGGTAACTCCACAATGCGGGCGAACAGGCCATGAGGGACCTCATAGTCCGGATGTGGCCTAGTGAGCCCCTGCCCAGCAGCTACTTTGGCCTGGTGAAGCGGATGGTGCATGCCTATCCACAGCTAGAGGTTATCAAGCAGTCCGTATGTATTGAGGGTGCCCGACGGGCCTTTGCCCACGCGAAGGTGCATTGGGGCAAACTGGATGCTGAGCAGCTCGTGAAGGATGGACCCCCGAAGGGCAAGGAGCATCGCTACCCCGAGATGTATTATAGTGGCGTTATGAAAGGTGCTCGGCTTGTGGCGAATGAATGTCCTAAGAACATTATTTTCGAGTGAATGTACTCATGTCGTCTGTGTAATATGAGGACGAGTTTGATTGCGCTATATAACGCTTTATTTGATTTAAAATATTACCTTCTCTGCGGCCGTTTATCAAAACCTGAAAGTAGGCCAGTCGTCGGCTTCCGCCCCCTTGTAACTAGTACTGGGGTGTTCATGGAAAACCTAAACACTCTTTATCCAAATGATTGGTCCTTTAAGGAGGTGTTTAGCGCATCGAACCAGGCAATCGGACTATTCGGCTTTATAACTCTCACTTGGCCATAGAAGTCTATAATTTTAAATTTCGGCGAAGCCCCTAGTATTCGGAAAGCCGAATTGGGGCATTATACATGCCTAAATCGGGCAAGGCCGATTCCTCGCCTTAAGCGGAAAAAATCTTTAGGGATTTTACTACCTCGCGAACAGCGAACAGCTCTCGCCGCATCATGACGGTCAGTTTTCGGCTTTCTCTACTGAGGTGCTCGTCTGGAAGAACCGGGACACAATCGCGGTAGTTCTCCCTGCGGTACCTTAGCCGATATAACGGAACGTAAGGTACCAAAACAAGGGAGCCGGGCTAACCCAACTATTGACCCAAGACATGATTCAGAGCTGATGCATGCTATAAGTTCGGGGTGCCGCACTGTTGAAAGTGTTCGGACTTTTCTTGCCATTTTATGGGGCTTGATAAGATGCCCCTGGCGAGCTGACCGTACCAGAGTGTATGGATGCGAATATTGAATAAATATTCAACGGAAAATATAAGGATAGTAATAAGAAGCTGACACTATGTACTACTTCCAAGTTATTTGGACAATACGGCAAAACATAGGTGTACAATTGATGCATTAAGCAGAAAAAATAGGACTATTTAACATATCCTATCCAAGGGCAGGCTACATGCGTGTATGTAAGGACAGGTATAACGATCATTGGAGAAGACCAGATGAGTATTCCCTTGCGTGCGATGCCTCTGTGCCTCCTTGGTGTACCTTCTATGATGAGTCCGGTTATCCGATCTCTCTGAAGGGGCTGCCCAAAACTGGGGTCCTGAAAAAAAGGTATGCGGGCCTCATGGCGGCTTAACCGCACTCTGGCCGCATTGTCGTCCTGCCTCCACCTATGATCATGGTATCTTGAGCGTGTAGTTATGTACGCGTGGCACTAACGCCGCTTGAGTGGGGCAGGGGTGGAGGCCGGGTTGCTAATCGAGCTCCTGGCGTGCCTGGCGGTCCTGTTGCGGGGTACTCCGAACTCACTTGACAGTGTTCGGGGATGTCGTTGCCGGATTGGCTTTTTGTCGGAGGAGGCTGCTTTGTACTTCTGCCGCGAGGGCCGCAGTATGCTCTTCCGTACGGAGGGAGCGGTCTGTCTTTTCATTGACTGTTATGACCCCGCGAGGTCCTGGCATCTTGAGTTTGAGGTATGCATAGTGTGGTACCGCACTGAAACGAGCGAACGCAGTTCGTCCAAGTAGTGCATGATAGCCACTACGGAAAAGGACAATATCGAAGATTAACTCCTCGCTTCGGAAGTTATCCGAAGATCCGAAGACCACATCCAGTGTTATTGAGCCCGTGCAGCGGGCCTCTACCCCTGGAATTACACCTTTGAAGGTGGTTTTGGTGGATTTGATCCGTGACGGATCGATGCCCATTTTGCGCACTGTGTCCTGATAAAGCAGGTTCAGGCTGCTGCCACCATCCATGAGGACTCGCGTGAGGTGGAATCCGTCGATGATTGGGTCAAGGACCAATGCGGCTGAGCCACCGTGACGGATGCTGGTCGGGTGGTCCCTACGATCAAAGGTGGTCGGGCAGGATGACCATGGGTTGAATTTTGGGGCGACGGGATCCATCGCATAGACGTCCCTAAGTGCACGCTTTTGCTCTCGTTTGGGGATGTGAGTGGCATAGATCATGTTCACCGTTTTGACCTGGGGGGATTTCTTCTGTCCTCCAGTGTTCAGACGCCGGGGTCCTCGTCATCATTGCTATGCAGCCCCTTGTCCTTGTTCTCGGCATTTATCTTGCCGGCCTGTTTGAACACCCAGCAATCTCTGTTAGTGTGATTGGCTGGTTTATCGGGGGTTGCCATGAATCTGGCATGAGCGGTCGAGTATGCGGTCCAGACTGGACGATCCCGGGTTGTTTCTTTTGAACGGGTTCTTCCGCTGACCGGATTTGGAGTTGCTGAATCCGACATTGACTACCGTATCCTCCGCATTGTCGTCGTTGTTTCGATGCTTGTGTCTGTTGCGCCGTGGCTTTCCGTTACTGTCACGGGTATCTAAGGTGCCAGGGTTTCCTGGCACGATGTTGCTGCAAGCCAGCCAACTGTCCTCACCCACGCAAAAGTGGGTCATTAGTGTCGTGAGTGCCGCCATGGTCTTCGGTTTTTCTTGGCCGAGGTGTCGGGCAAGCCACTCGTCACGGATATTATGCTTAAAGGCCGCTAGGGCCTCGGCGTCCGGACAGTCGACAATTTGGTTCTTTTTAGTTTGGAACCAAGTCCAGAATTTCCTGGCTGACTCTCCGGGCTGTTGGGTAATGTGACTTAAGTCATCAGCATCCGGTGGTCGCACATAGGTACCTTGGAAGTTATCGAGGAATGCATCCTCAAGGTTTTCCCAACTGCCAATAGAGTTTGCTGGCAGGCTATTCAGCCAGTGTCTGGCTATCCCTTTAAGCTTGAGTGGAAGGTACTTGATGGCATACGTGAGAAGATTGAAGAGAACACTCAGTAGGACGAGGAGGAAAAAGAAGTAAAGAGGAAACTTGACGTACTCTAGCCTGTCCACTATCTCTCCATCAATGGTGTGCACCGTCCCGATTTCATACTACTATATAAATGAAGATGGGAAACGCTTGCTTTTGGTAGTGCCATTTGGATTTTGGCACGTAGATGTCTTGGTGTAGAACGCGGGAAGAATGTGAAGCTCAGCCGTACGTACATACATGACCACATGGACCACGCTCGATCGCCTCTTCTTCTGTATGTCGATCCACTGGGCGTATGTATTCCCTCAAGTGTTTCTTTCTGAACAGTGTGGTTGTGCGATGGAGCGAAAAATTAGAGTCGTGGGAGGTGGGGAGGGCGAGTGGGTGCGAGGCTAGACAACTTGTGTGCTAGGCAAACTCTAAGCTAATTCCCTAAAATAAAGGAGGATTAGGCGGAGTAAACCCTTAGTGGAGTGTTTTTACCCCGACTAACTTTTGGCCCGACCTAGAGGATCCCCTATATATAACTGAGTAACATTTGCATTTCATTTTCGGGCACCAAAACAATTTCATTGCTTCTTTATTTCATTGAACGACATTTTGATACATTGGAGTACATAATTCACCAACTCTTTTCTACGAGAATGAAACCAAAGAAAATAAGAACCACAATTAGACACCTTAAAAGATATCCAAGTTCTATAAGTGCTCCCACTAGTTGGATTAATATTTTCTCTATGTCTTCATTATTGATTCTCTCTATTGTCTTCTCGAGGTTGCACGCTTCTTTCTTCTTCGAACAAACTCGATATTACTTCGCATCTAGTCTTATCTCCGGTCTCTATTCTGGCAACGAGTACATGAACATGTATCATATTTTGTGCTATCAATAGATCGATGTAACTTCTTCCCAATACCAAAACTTACATCCATCACTCACACAAATTTGAGCATACAATGAGCTACAGATTGTGTTGAATCCGATGAACAACTGAATCAAGAAAGTACATACCCCATTTTTTTGCACTTGAAGAACACCCATCCAGGGTCTACCATTGGAGGGGGGGCATTGGCCCCCAGCCTTGGATCAACTTGAAGAACACCCATCCAACTATGTGTTGTGCCTGACTCCATGAATTGTTTGCAGATCGAGGAGAGCAATGAGATGGGCATGGAGGTGCTCCCGGCCGTTGACAACAAGGGAAAGGAGCCGGTTCATCCAATGCCCGAGGTGGTGGTGCCGCCCACTGCCAAGGAAGATCCGAAGACGCCAACGGTTGGCGACAACGAGCGCATGGAGGAGCCCACCAGCAGCAAGCACTGCAACTACGGCCACTACCATGAGAAGGGTGGCCCAACTCACTTCTGCAAGGTCATCCTTGCGCCGAAGCTTGAGTGCATTCCCATGCCCCTAGACTTCACCAAGCACTTCATCGTCGTGCCGACGGAGTGCAAGCTGAGGAACAATACCAGCTGCTCCTGGAGGGTGACAGTGAAGCTGATGAACAGGATGACTCTGGATCAGGGTTGGGCCACCTACGCCGCCGTTCATCAGATCAAGATCGGCTACATGGTGGCGTTCAAGCTCCTCACTCCTGACACCCTCAAGGTCATCATCTTCGACGACGATGACGTTGAGGTGGTCAACAAGTGCGGGAAGCACAACAAAGCCTTCGTCGCCAAGGACTAGGGCCGGGGCACCTCCTTCCTAAGTACTATCGAGTTTGCTTTATGATTTATGCATTGAATTGTTTGAACTATCGTTATGATGTGTGGTACTATGTTATCTGAACTATGTTGTTAAGTAGTTGATGCTCTGTTTATGCTATGCTCTGCTTATGATGTGTGGTACATGGTTGTGCTGAAGTGTGCTGGTAACCTCACCAACTAGCCAAAGAGGTTACCACACACCAGGCATTGCATACAACCAAACACCATGCCTTGGGTTTGTGCACTAACATGCAGGCAACCAAACACCAGGCAGTGTGGTTCTGCCCATGCAGGCAAGAGGGCATGCAGGAAAAACAACTTGTAGATGGTGCATTTGAGACTGCATTTGCATAGCCAGACTGAGAAGGCTATGCAATGCAGCTACTGTAGACTACGGCAACCAAACACGCTCCTAGTGTTTGTTTGGCATACCACACTCCTTCGCTCAATCAACATGAAGCTACTAGTCAAGTCAAGCAACCGCAGCGACAGTAAAGCTTGGGTGCTTGGATGGATTGGAGCTATACTCTTTTTGCATGAACCTCAGCGACAGTAAAGTTGTGGAAAGTCGAGCCGTGCTGCCACCACGCCTGCGAGCACGTCGCCTGGCTACCGAAGGAACGAAAGCGTGCATCTCCGTCTTTCGACAGGCACGTCTTGCTATTGCACCCATACTACTACTCCCCCGGTCCGAAAATACTTGTCATCAAAATGAATAAAATAAGATGTATCTAGATATATTTTAGTTCTACGTACATTCATTATTATCCATTTTGATGATAAGTATTTTCAAACGGAAGGGTTAGTAGGCAGCAGCCAGCAGCATGCACACTACTAGTAGGCACATGCGACCATGGCCGTGCTGCAGGCTCTAGGGTAGGGTGTCAATGTCATGGTGGAACCGACTTTGCAACATGCTGGCACCGGGTGGCAAAGTTTGCTGGAACCGACGCCATGGTTTGCTGACACATGCATCTCGCCGGCTACAACCGTTGACGTGTATTGCTGGAGCCGGGGATTTTTTGCTGGAACCGGGGGGCAGGGATGCTACAAACAGCGACACCATGCAACCCGCTGGCGACGTTTTTGCTTTAACCGATTATCTCATTTTCTGGAACCGGGGATTGTCTTTGCTTGAACTGGCAAATGTTTTGTGTTGCGGCCACCACATTATGTGGCCGGCGGCACCAACTCTTCGGTCAGCTGCGAGGAATTTGCTATCATCATGTTTTGAAGATGCTGGAACCGACGACTGTGCGTCTTGCGCCTGGGTGATTGGCGACGGAGACACTAGTAAGTTTTGTTGGAGCCACCGATTGTTTTTGCTGCAACGAACAATGTGTTTTTCTATAGCCAGCATACACCTAAGTTTTTGTGTGCTGAATTTTTTGCTCGACATGTTGGTGCAAGGTCGACGGTGAGCTGAAGGCGGCGACACAGGAGATACCGGCAACGATGGCAACCGCACGCTGGAACTGTCAGTTGGGACAAACAAAAGCTGGAGCTCACAAGTTGCAATCCAGGTTGTCGTGGGCCAGGGGATGGCAAGATGGTGGTGCAGTGGTGTCGTCAGGGCCGCTAGCGCCCGATGAACCTGGCACCTAACCAAGGAGTCACAGCAGCCATGGCGACTCCATGCTCTGTCCCCCTGCGCGCAATGCATGATTGGAGGTTGGGGACGTGTGTGCCACGCGGGATTGGAGATTGGGGCCGAACAGATACTCACATCTGATTGTTTGGGTTGGTTTCAATCCTACTGGGAAGATACGACCGGCCGAAAGTTTCGGCCGGCTCACCGGTGCCTAATAGTGGCCGGAAAGGAATGGAAACGCGGGTGTGAATTGTGGTGTCCGAGCATCTCGGTGCTATGTAATACGGGCGTCCAGCTTTCGACCGGGAATGAAACCTGTCAGCTCGTAGATTGAGGTAAATACACTCGGAGATTTAGAGCTTACGCATGGCTGCATAAACTTGCAAAATGTGTATTTTTGGTTATCAAACTTGTGTGGACGTGCAAATACGGGCACATTTCTTGTACACGGGTGTATTCGTCGCCTATGTGGCACATGATGTTTTTTTTTGCACAAACACTCTCAGTTTTTTATAACTATTGTACAAAAGCCCTCCAACGGAGGTAATGTAACATAGGCACCTGCTGGGTCACACCTGTCGGTCTACAACAGTGCAAGTGTTCTAACCACTCGTCACCTTTTCCTTGTGTTTAAGACGGACAACCAAAATATATAAGTATCCTTTAGGATAAAAATACACATTCTGAACTAAATTTACGTATTATTAATTTGGAATCAAGCGAACTTTCGGCTGATTTTTCTGAAAGAACTTTACGTACATTCAATCACTAAATTTTCTTTTATCTAGATTTCTAAATTTTAAATTATTCAAATTCAAAAAACTAGTTAATTTATCCAAAAAAATGACGTCCATTAATTCTGACCAATTTTCAATCTAGATTTTAGAATTTAAAATTATTTGAATTCAAACAAAATTCTAATGATTTGCCCGAAAGAAATTATGTATATTCATTACGATATATCTTTTATCTAGATTATTAAAATTCAAAAAATAGTTGATTTGTCCGAAAAATTTACATACATTTCTGACCTATATTTTATTTTATCTAGATTTTCAAATATAAAATTACTCAAATTCAAACAAAACAATTCATTGATTTGTCCAAAAGAACTTACTTACATTCAATCTGCACTATATTTTGTTTTATCCAGATTTTTTAATTTAAACTTATTCCATTTCAAACAAAAAATTAATTCATTTGTCAAAAAAATATGCATATTTATTCTGCAGTAATATTTAACTTTACCTAGATTTTCAAATTTAAAACTATTGGAATTCAAACAAGCAATTAGTTGATTTGTTTGAATTGTTTATCAAGAATATAAGTTGTTTTCTTATACTGAAAAAAGAAAGAGAATACATAAGATAAATTGTGTATACCACTCTAAGTGTCATTGTGTCCGGTTGGCGCCCGCGTATGCGGCGAGTTTATCAGGAGGTCATAGGTTCGAACAGGGGCACCCCCCTTCTTTGCACACATAGTTATGTATGCGAGGCGAATCTCAGCAGGTCATGGGTTCCAGTCCTACCCGTGATTCAATTTTTTTAAGGATTTTCAACGTAAATAAATTAAATACAAGGGTGCTTTGAAAAATAATGCATGCGGATTAACCACCGCCTCAGCCATTGACAATGGGCCGCCACCACGTTAGCACGCCACACGCGCATGGGATATGGCTGGATACGGTAGAAAGCACCTTATATGAACGAGAGAACAAGTTCGATGGCTAGAAACACACATTTTGCAAGGTTATGCACCAAATTGCCCGTCACGTGCAGTTCTACGACACCCGGTGTATTTACCTCAAGGCAATTCCTTCTTGTATTTAATTCATTTGTGCAACTTGCGTTTGTCAGCCAATTGATGTTTTAAAAAAAGTTGCGCAGTAGGTTGTGTTTCTGGATCAAACATGTGACTAATCGTTCACTTGCAGCCTTCGAATCAGCCGTCTGATTTAGCATAAGTGAGAGCATATTAACCTAGCGGACATGATTGTTTAGTACTGATTGTTTGACATGATTGTTTAGTACTAACTGATTACTTTCTTTGCGATTTATCTTTTCAATTTCGTGAACATTTTTTTATTTCATGAAATTTTAAAAACAATCTACCAGGTAAAAAAATGTTCAACAATGAAATAATGTTCATCGAATTTAAAAATGTTCGTCGAACTAAAAACTATTTTCGTCGTTTTGTTCACTATTTTGAAAAAGTGTTCATCAAATTACAAAAAATCATTGAATGAAAATGTTGTTCATCATTTTTCAGAAAAAATGTTCTTGAATACAAATTATATTCGTCAAGTTCAAAAAATATTCATTCAACTCAACATTGGTTCATCAAGTACCAAAAATTGTTCTTTAATATTAAAAATGAACATAAAACATTTTTCATCAGAACAAAAAAAACGCTCATCCCTTTTAAATTGCGAACATTTTTTGAATTCAAGAACTTTTTTTAACAATTCGCAGTTTCTTTTTCCAAATTTTAGACCTTGTTGTAATCCCGAATTATTTTAACATAGAATAAAATAAAAAATAAAAACGAAAACGTAAAGACAAAACAGGGAGCGCTCCGCCCCGCATATTTCATACATGGGCTGGGCCACCGTGAGGAAGCATTTCGTTAAACCTTCTTTGTAGCCCGACAAGGTATTGGGCTATCGCACAACCTTGGTGCTGTCATGGGCTGCCCCTTAATCCAATTTCACTTACGATTCATTTTTTACATTTTATTTAGCTCTGGTAGTTTTCAGTTCTGGCTCTTTTGGTTTGTCCCAATTTCAATTATTTTAATCACTGTCTTTTTTGTATTTCGACTTATTAATATATTTCTCTTCTTGAGTTTTTCTTCTATTAGTTTTTCTCCGGTTTGCCTTCCACCTTTCATTTTATTGTATTTATAATTTAAATTTTCAAAATTGATTTTGGAATTTATTAAAACTTTTTTTAAAACAATCTTGATTCAAATAAATCAGATGACATTTTTAAAAATCCCTTACATTTTATAATCATTGAATATTTCTTAAATATATAATTATATTAAATAATTTAATAATATTTTTTGAATACATGAAAAAAACTTCTGCAATTTACACAATAGAAGATTATATTTAAATTTGTAAATTTTCTTAAAATTCAAACACATTTATAAGACCACAAATATTTTTGTATTCTTGATTGCATATTTTCAATCTATCAAAAATATAGAAGACATTTTGTAGGAAAACCTGCCGAA
>NC_057798.1:793809374-793944701 GCF_018294505.1 Triticum aestivum | reverse complement strand
GCCGACGGTGTCAAAACCGGCGGATCTCGGGTAGGGGATCCCGAACTGTGCGTCTAAGACTAATGATAACAGGAGGCTGGGGACACGATTTTTACCCAGGTTCGGGCCCTCTCGATGGAGGTAAAACCCTACCTCCTGCTTGATTGATCTTGATGATATGAGTATTACAAGAGTTGATCTACCACGAGATCAGAGAGGCTAAACCCTAGAAGCTAGCCTATGGTATGAGTGTTGTTGTCCTACAGACTAAACCCTCCGGTTTATATAGACACCGGAGGGGGCTAGGGTTACATAGAGTCGGTTTACAGAGGAGGAGATCTACATCCGAATCGCAAAGCTTGGCTCCCACGCCAATGGGAGTCCCATCCGGACACGGGATGAAGTCTTGAGTCTTGTATCTTCGCGGTCCAACAGTCCGGCCAAAGTATATAGTCCGGTTGTTCGGATACCCCCTTATCCTGGACTCCCTCAGTAGCCCCTGAACCAGGCTTCAATGATGATGAGTCCGACGCGTAGATTGTCTTCGGCATTGCGAGGCGGGTTCCACCTCCGAATACTCCAAAATTAATTCCGAACACAAGGACCGTGTCCGGCTCTGCAAGATAAATTCCATATATCACCGTAGAGAGAATGATAATCCACGAATCTGATCTGCTGACAATTCCTCGTTGTGTGACATCACGCCATGGCTCGGTAACTTATTCGAACCGTTTTTACAACCTGCTCCCGCACACATCGCGAGGCGCTTTCTTTGGCACGTCCTGTCAAAGCAGAGATCGTGTCCCCTTATCGCGGGATCTCCATTAATACGGGTATGGGTAACCCAACCAGCGTCATCAATCGAGGCGCTTGGAAAGATAAGAGATTTCGAGAGGCAAGTGGGGAGGCGCACATTCTACATTGCCTTTATAAAGGGATAGAGATCTCCCATTTTTACCCACGCCTTCTTCCTCCTTTGCTCATCCGTTCTCGCACCCTTGAGCTCCAGCTCCCAAGTTCTCACCTTCTCCGTAGGATCGCATCATGTCCGGAGCGGGAGGCAAGTGGATGGCCTCCTCTGTCACAGAGGAGAACATCAGCAAGATTCGGGAAGCCGGATACCTGGCCGAGAATATCGCACACAGGCTTCCAGCAGAGGGACAGATTACCCTCACTCTGAAGTCTCGGGAGAGAGTAGTATTTCTCCCTCATTTCATCTGTGGACTAGGATTTCCACTCCACCCGTTTGTCCGCGGGCTTATGTACTACTGTGGGCTAGATTTTCACGATCTGGCCCCGAATTTCGTCCTCAACATCTTGGCATTCATCGTCGTGTGCGAGGCATTCCTCCGCATCAAGCCCCACTTTAGCCTGTGGTTGAAGATCTTCTGCGTGAAGCCGAAGATCGTGAGCGGCCAACAGGCGGAGTGCGGAGGTGCCATGGTGGGAAAAATGCCCAACGTCACATGGCTTGATGGCTCCGTCGTGGAGACCGTAAAGGGGTGGCAATCAGGGTGGTTCTACATCACCGAGCCGCGCGATGCCGACTGGGTGGCGGCCCCCAAATTCAGATCCGGAATCCCCACGCGGCTCACTTCTTGGGAGAAGAAGGGCCTGGCCTGGGGCGAACCCACAGAGCTAGCCGGACTCGAGACCTGCATCCGAAGTATGAGGGACAAGAAGATCAAGCTTGTCAACGTGGTCCAGGTCAGGCTCATTTGCCGGATTCTCCCGTGTCAAAGACAGGCATTTGATATGTGGGAGTTCGACCCGGCCGAACAAGAGATGCTGCTAGAGCTCTTCGGCACAACGCACAAAGCAATCTGGAAGGTGTTATTCAAGACCGGCGAAGTTCCTCCTCCCCTTTCCGAGGACTGGGGGCTCAGCGCAAGCCACCTCGCCAATCCGGTAAGTCCTCTGGTTATTTGTAAGATATTTCCTTCCTGGTATGTTCGTGGGAGGATTCTTAGGTCACTATATTGACCAAACAGGATTGGGTGGAGATGGCGGAGTGGATTAACTGTCCGGCTCCATTGCCTGAGGACCCAGCGAGCGCACTCCTAGCGGAGATGCTGGTTCCGGCGCCTTACGAGGTGCCGAAAAAAGGCCGAAAAGAAGGCCGCAGGGACCCGTAAGGGTCTCCGGCGTGAAGCCGCACCAGACGCCTCGCCAGAGGATGACGAGGAGCACTCCTCCCATGAAGGGGAGGAGAGGAAGAAGAATAAGGCCGCCTCAACTGAGGGGGCCGGAGGGTCCAAGAATGTGGCCGCGGGGACAAGAAAGGTCCCCGGCGCAAGGCCGTGATAGAGTCGTCATCTAAAGATGACGAGGAAGATTCTCCCCCCGAAGATGGGGGAGAACATGAAGAAATGCCTCCTCCCCGCGCTAGGGAGGAGAAGAAAAGGATGGCTGCCCCGTCAGGGGAGGCCGGGACGCCGAAGAAGGGAAAAGCGTCCCTTCCCGATCACTCCACTACCGCTGCTTTCAGCGACGAGGAGTGGCTGTCCAGGGGCAAGCCCCGGGCGAGGTCGTAAGTATCCACATTCCATAATACTTTCTGTGCGACTTTGACCTCATGGTTTATAATGACGCCATACATTTTTGTGCAGTCCGGCCGGGTCCGATCTCGAGGATTCCTCTTCGGAGGAGTCTCTAAACGAGTCGGAGATGAATTCGCTCCCGACGGCAACCTCCCCACGACCTGTGGATGACACCGAAGTGTTGTCCCGGAGGATGCCAGAGAAGGAGGCGATGGCTCCGGGGATGCCCCAAGGCAAGATCTCGGGCGCCGGACACATGGGGGATGAGAACCCCATGGATTATGCTGACGGGAGCCACAACAAGTCTGGCTCCCAGTCGGTTACTGCGCCGGAGCCTACAAAGGTTCCGGATTCCAGTAGGCAGTCCCCCGCGAAGGGGGCCGAGCAGGCCGTGCCGATGACCTCCGCCCAGCCGGAGGCATCGGATAATTTGGTGGAAGTGCTTCGAGGCGCTTCCATCGAGGATGAACACCATACACTTATGGGTACGATGATTGAGAAAGTTCGGTCCGCCAAGGGCGGTTTGACCGAAGCCTGCACCAGCCTGCTAACAGGCTTTGAGGTAAAGAAAGTGTGAGAAAATATCACCCGATAGACAGTAGCCCCTAATACTCTGGTTGGTGTTCGGAAAGAATAGCCAAATGGAGGGTCAACTAAAAAACACAGGAAGCTAATGGTATTTGTCTGAATGAACCAAACAGGCACTGCTGCTGACCGCCGCTGCACGCACGACTCAGGTTGCCGGACTCAAGCGCGAACTGGGGCAGGCCGAAGAAGAGCTCGGCCTCGTGAAGAAGCAGCTCGAGGCGAACAAAGGTACCCGTCCATATGTCGTATAGAGGATAAAAAGTTGGTGATGCTAAGAAAAAGCATCATGGCTTTTGATGGGGACCGCGGCCAAGAAGATAGCGGAGGGTAAGGTATTCTTTATGCAAAGCAAGCATGTGGAGGAGTCATTTCTTTTACTTACACGAATCCGGAGCTCTCCAGGAGCATTCGTAGATCTGCCACACAGCATTTTGGATGCTGCGGAGTTCTATCGCGCTAAAGAGGGGAGCTCTACGGAGAAGCTGTTCTGGTCCCAATATACTGGGGCCGAACACCCTATGCCTCTGAGTGACCAACTGAAGCAGTTGGTCGAACTTCACAATGCCGCCGAACAGGCCATGAGGGACCTCATAGTCCGGATGTGGCCTGGCGAGCCCCTGCCCGGCAGCTACTTTGGCCTGGTGAAGCGGATGGTGCATGCCTGTCCACAGCTAGAGGTTATCAAGCAGTCCGTATGTATTGAGGGTGCCCGACGGGCCTTTGCCCGCGCGAAGGTGCATTGGGGCAAACTGGATGCTGAGCAGCTCGTGAAGGATGGACCCCCGAAGGGCAAGGAGCATCGCTACCCCGAGATGTATTATAGTGGCGTTATGAAAGGCGCTCGGCTTGTGGCGAGTGAATGTCCTAAGAACATTATTTTCGAGTGAATGTACTCATGTCGTCTATGTAATATGAGGACGAGTTTGATTGCGCTATATAACGCTTTGTTTGATTTAAAATATTACCTTCACTGCGGCCGTTTATCAAAACCTAAAAGTAGGCCAGTCGTCGGCTTCCGCCCCCTTGTAACTAGTACTGGGGTGTTCATGGAAAACCTAAACACTCTTTATCCAAATTATTGGTCCTTTAAGTAGGTGTTTAGCGCAGCGAACTAGGCATTTGGACTATTCGGCTTTATAACTCTCACTTGGCCATAGAAGTCTATAATTTTAAATTTCGACGAAGCCCCTAGTATTCGGAAAAACGAATTGGGGCATTATACACGCCTAAATCGGGCAAGGCCGATTCCTCGCCTTAAGCGGAAAAATTCTTTAGGGATTTTTCTACCTCGCGAACAGCGACCAGCTCTCGCCGCATCATGACGGTCAGTTTTCGGCTTTCTCTACTGAGGTGCTCGTCTGGAAGAACCGGGACACAATCGCAGTAGTTCTCCCTGCGGTACCTTAGCCGATATAACGGAACATAAGGTACCAAAACAAGGGAGCCGGGCTAACCCAACTATTGACCCAAGACATGATTCGGAGCTGATGCATGCTATAAGTTCGGGGTGCCGCACTGTTGAAAATGTTCGGACTTTTCTTGCCATTTTATGGGGCTTGATAGGAAGCCCCTGGCGAGCTGACTGTACCAGAGTGTACGGATGCGAATATTGAATAAATATTCAACAGAAAATATAAGGATAGTAATAAGAAGCTGACGCTATGTACTACTTCCAAGTTATTTGGACAATACGGCAAAACATAGGTGTATAATTGATGCATTAAGCAGAAAAAATAGGACTATTTAACATATCATATCCAGGTGCAGGCTACATGCGTGTATGTAAGGACAGGTATAACGATCATTGGAGAAGACCACCTGAGTATTCCCTTGCGTGTGATGCCTCTGTGCCTCCTTGGTGTACCTTCTATGATGAGTCCGGTTATCTAATCTCTCTAAAGGGGCTGCCCAAAAGTGGGGTCCTGAAAAAAAAGCTATGCGGGCCTCATGGCGGCTTAACCGCACTCTGGCCGCATTGTCGTCCTGCCTCCACCTATGCCCATGGTATCTTGAGCGCGTAGTTATGTATGCGTGGCACTAACGCCGCTTGAGTGGGGCAGGGGTGGAGGCCGGGTTGCTAATTGAGCTCCTGGCGTGCCTGGCGGTCCTGTTGCGGGGTACTCCGAACTCACTTGACAGTGTTCGGGGATGGCGTTGCCAGATTGGCTTTTTGTCGGAGGAGGCTGCTTTGTACTTCTGCCGTGAGGGCCGCAGTATGCTCTTCCGTAAGGAGGGAGCGGTCTCTGTTTCCATTGACTGTTATGACCCCGCGAGGTTCTGGCATCTTGAGCTTGAGGTATGCATAGTACGGTACCGCATTGAAACGAGCGAACGCAGTTCGTCCAAGTAGTGCATGATAGCCACTACGGAAAGGGACGATATCGAAGATTAACTCCTCGCTTCGGAAGTTATCCGGAGATCCGAAGACCACTTCCAGTGTTATTGAGCCTGTGCAGCGGGCCTCTACCCCTGGAATTACACCTTTGAAGGTGGTTTTGGTGGGTTTGATCCGTGACGGATCGATGCCCATTTTGCGCACTGTGTCCTGATAAAGCAGGTTCAGGCTGCTGCCACCATCCATGAGGACTCGCGTGAGGTGGAATCCGTCGATGATTGGGTCAAGGACCAATGCGGCTGAGCCGCCGTGACGGATGATGGTCGGGTGGTCCCTACGATCAAAGGTGATCGGGCAGGATGACCATGGGTTGAATTTTGGGGCGACGGGCTCCATCGCATAGACGTCCCTAAGTGCACGCTTTTGCTCTCGTTTGGGGATGTGAGTGGCATAGATCATGTTCACCGTTTTGACCTAGGGGGGGATTTCTTCTGTCCTCTAGTGTTCGGACGCCGGGGCTCCTCGTCATCATTGCTGTGCAGCCCCTTGTCCTTGTTCTCAGCATTTATCTTACCGGCCTATTTGAACACTGAGCAATCTCTGTTAGTGTGATTGGCTGGTTTATCGGGGGTGCCATGAATCTGGCATGAGCGGTCGAGTATGCGGTCCAGACTGGACGATCTCGGGTTGTTTCTTTTGAACGGCTTCTTCCGCTGACCGGATTTGGAGTTGCTGAATCCGGCATTGACTGCCGTATCCTCCGCATTGTCGTCGTTGTTTCGATGCTAGTGTCTGTTGCGCCGTGGCTTTCCATTACTGTCACGGGTATCTGAGGTGCCAGGGTTTCTTGGCACGGTGTTGCTGCAAGCCAGCCAACTGTCCTCACCCGCGCAAAAGCGGGTCATTAGTGTCGTGAGTGCCGCCATGGTCTTCGGTTTTTCTTGGCCGAGGTGTCGGGCAAGCCACTCGTCACGGATATTATGCTTAAAGGCCGCTAGGGCCTCGACGTCCGGACAGTCGACAATTTGGTTCTTTTTAGTTTGGAACCGAGTCCAGAATTTCCTGGCTGACTCTCCGGGCTGTTGGGTAATGTGACTTAAGTCATCAGCATCTGGTGGTCGCACATAGGTGCCTTGGAAGTTATCGAGGAATGCATCCTCAAGGTTTTCCCAGCTGCCAATAGAGTTTGCTGGCAGGCTATTCAGCCAGTGTCTGGCTGGCCCTTTAAGCTTGAGTGGGAGGTACTTGATGGCATGTAGGTCATCACCGTGGGCCATATGAATGTGGAGAAGAAAATCCTCGATCCACACCGCGGGGTCTGTTGTGCCATCGTATGACTCGATGTTGACGGGTTTAAACCCTTCTGGGAATTCATGTTCCATTACTTCGTCAGTGAAGCAGAGGGGGTGTGCGGCGCCTCTGTGCCGGGCTATGTCGCATCGTAGTCCGATTAGGTTTGGTCGGTAATGTTCGGCCCGGCCGGATTGATCAGTATTGCATCTGGCGTGACGATCAGTGTCCTGAGCTGTGGCGCGCCCTCGTGATTCATAGATCGATCTTGGTTATCCTGCATTGTTTTCCAGTATATCTCGCAGGTCCTGCGTATTGCCCCGGGCCGTGGTGAACCGGCGTGGGGGTGCAGGCTGGTGTTCAGCCTGACATGCCGTTTTATCCCGGCCACGGTGGTCGGTCAGCCTCATCTTGTGCTGGAAGTTCAGTCTCTTCAGCCTCTTCTTCTAGCGGTTTATGCTTTGGGTATCCCCTGCTTGGGGGTTCGAGTCCGTATTCTTCGGCCGCCAGGACTTCTGTCCATCTGTCTGCGAGCAGATCTTGGTCCGCTTGGAGCTGCTGCTGCTTCTTTTTCAGGCTTCTTGCAGTGGCTATAAGCCTGTCGCTTTGAAGCGCTCTCTGTCTCTATGGAGATTCTCTCTGGTACGGTCCGAACGTCGGTCGTGCACCTTGGATGGCTCACCTCGTCTTCGGAGGAGAGGCCATATTAGTTTATCATCCTCTCAGAGTATCCGCCGTGTCGCCTGTGTCGTGGCTGGGCTAGCCTACCCGTGTTCTGTTCGGTTCTTGCTCAAAGGTGGGTTGAGTTCAGGATTCATATTCCTGCTTCGGCGCCATCGTGTGGATTGTCTTCTCTAGGGCCGGTAGTGTTGGGCGAGGCTTGGAAGCAGCGCCGATGGACGGCCCATGGTTTTGGCTTTCCTTCCCTGAGGGTTATTCTCCGTTGGCCTACATCGCCATTAGTTTTCGCCTTGGGAGTATCCACCATATATATATATATATATAATATATATATATATATATATACATAGAGGATGGATTTGCTATCCACACTAGCTCGGATGGCTGTTATCGGAACCCTTCATTTGCTTTGAGATTCGAACCTTTGAGTGGATAAGGTTCTGATTTTATCCTTTATTGAATTTCGCCAAGGCTGGAGGGGAAAGTTGGGCCGAACCTTTTTGTTGTCAGTAGACAAAAAGGAAGCCTACTACCTGGCTTTGCAAGTGTAGTCAGAGCAAAGTGAGCACGTCCCTTTTTGAATCAGCAGGGTGCGGCAGTAGCTGATTTGGGCGAGCAAGTGAATCGGTTCATTTCGGCTATTTATCAAAAGTTCCACGGGATGTGTATTTGTCTAGTAGTGTTTTAAACTGCCATTTTCGTCTAGCATGTGCACTGTCGGGCACTGTTTGAGAGAAGCAGACTTTGGCTCTGCCGCGCTGGAAAGGGGTGGTAAGACTTGCCATATTTAGTGTATGTGAATTGACTACGGGTCTGCCACTCCTGTAGTAATGACCTGCCAGATTATTAACTCCAGATTGCAGTGGAAAGCAACGTTGCCATGCATCCGCAAAAGGACAAGAGAGTAAATCACGCAACCAGCCGTATGGGCTTGTAATTACTGACGCCACCGTCCAGCTCTTGGTTTTGTATATATCTATCATCTTGCTCGTTGTTGCTCCCAGCGATCTCTGTACAACTTGTATCTAGTGATCGGTCAGATGGAAAGGTTGGGAGATGGCGAAGGGAAAAACGGAAGCCGGTGCTCGGCCATGAGCACAACGAGGGGTGAAGACAAGTTTGCAGGCGCCATTGTTGCTGCCGTCGAGGATGCCCATCACGACAGTGTTGCACCAGTCCACTACATCGGTTAGCAGGTGAGTTAATGTGTGCTTGGGTGAAGGCATGTCCTGTCGAAAGGGTATCGGAAAACAGCACACGCACATGTGCCATCCCATGCCGTCAGGACGTGGAGACTACGTCGTTGTTAATGGCTTTATAAGGACGTGGGATTCCGTCATGCATATACGAGTGTACTCCATCAGGTTTTTGACACACAAAAAGAATTTTCTTTGCTCTTTTCGTCAGGTTTTAAACGACTGATCCATTCGTAACACTGATTAAACCATGTCGGCGTTTGTTTCTGCAGGCTTGTGACTAACTACAACAACATTTCTCATCACTTCCTCAATTGCGTATATGTCTCTCTCCATGTTCAGAAGCAGGCAGGATCCATCATCTTTTTACTATGCGTTCTGAAACAAGCATGCCACATTTTTTATTGTTGACGTCGATACTTTTTTTATACAGTTCATCTTTTTACTATGCGTTCTAAACCAACGTGCATGCTCCCATCATTGTTATCATCCACGGGGAAATGTGGGTGTAATGTCCATCCCACAGAAAAGGTTGCGCATAAGAAAAACGGTGCCCTCAAGATGGCTGTGCAGGGTCCCAACAATGAAAAATGGGAGTTGTTCATGTAATTTGTAAGCATTGCGGCAGTCATATACCATCTAAACCAAAACGTGCACGCTCCCATTCTCGGTACCATCCACCTCATGGAAAAACTAGTGCCCATATATATTATACTTGCATCACTTTTCTCATGCATGCATGCATGCATGAAAGCACATGTCCATGGAGACGTGCAGCGCGTCGTACGTCCGCCTGCAGCCTCTTTTGTCTGCTTTCATGTTTTGTTTCCTTGCCCTCTCTTACGTATTAAATTAACTTTGTGCATGGATTTGCATATCACATGTTGTGCAACGCCTACACACTAGGCGCTACACTGTATAGTGTAGCGTCTAGCTCTCAGGCGTTGCACATTGATTTAGTATTTTTCAGGCAGTTTGGGGTGCGTTACTAGCTAGACGTTGCACAATGTACTGTGACGCCTACATGTCGGGTGCTACACAAAAGGGTCAGTTAGGTAAAAAAATATCCAACACAGTTCAGTTTGTGAAATAGTTTTGTCCATAGGTCAGATTTGTCACTTTTGCCGCGAATGGACACATGGTTGTGTGTGGCGAAAGTGATGATACTGATGGTTCCTGCTGGCTGGCAAAGTGGTGTATCCCCGAGTGCGTAACCAAAACAGCATGGGGAGACGATCGAAATACGGGCTGTTGCGGGCCACCTGGGGACCTGCAGCGGGAGAAACAGCACATGGGCGCGCCAGCAGCGTGTTGGGCGCCTTTTGACTTGTGTCGTGAGACAGTTCGCGTGCATGGGTGCAAGGCTTGTGACTACTGTATACATGATGTGTAAGTACCACGAAAACAAATGGTCAAACATCGATGGGCGCGTGCGGGGGTTTGGGTGATGCCCGTTATTATTCTATGTGCACTACGGGTCGAACAGTTGATGCATGTGTGGCAGATTATCTGTAAACCGAATTAAAAAAATTACTCCATAAAGTTGTCGGTCTGTAGTTGCACCTCATGGGCACATTCTGATGTAACAGCCCAGACCTCGGCCAATAAAAAAATATTTTGCACGGTTGGACTAAGGCCCAACGTGGACAGACACGCCCATGCGAAAATGGCATCCTAAAACAAGATGGCCCCAGCAGAATAAAACGTCTAGGAAAGGTTCGAACCTTCTTTGGACAGTTCTACAAAATCCATCCAGGAACCCTTCGAGCCGGATGGGGGGTTGTCCGTGCCTGACGATCTGGCAAGTGCCAGCCTAGTGCTGCGCACTACTGTTCACATGCAGCAAGAGTGGTCCTTCTTCCACTATAAGAGGAAATAAGAATCAAATGACTTATAAGATGAAAATGCAAACAAGGTAAGAAGAGGAACCAGTTCCCAACACAAGTGTGTGCTCATGATTGCAGCTGCTGTGGTGAAGTTTCATAGGTTTGCTTTTTCCTATATACATATACATATATATATATATATATATATCATATGAAGAGGTGGCAGTTCCAGTGCCCTGTGGGCGGTGGTTCCTGTTTTTCTCCCGCATCATCGTCTATACCGTCGATGTCTTCGGAGTCGAAGTTAAGCACGTCAGTCAAATCATCGACCGTGGCTATTAAGTGGGTGGTGGGTGGGTAACAAATTTCTTCGTCGCCAGCTTCTCACTCGAGTCGGACATAGTTCGGCCAGGAGTCTCCTGACAAAGAGAGAGACCTTAATGAATTCAACACGTCTCCAAAGGGTGAGTGCTAAAAGATATCCGCGGCGGAGAACTCCATGACTGGAGCCCAATTAGATTCGATGGGCACGGATGCGCGCGGTCTGGAATACACTACCGGAGATGAGTCCGGGGGTCCGGAGGTACAGATTTCCTGAGGAGAGGAGTCTGTGTTCGGCTCCAACGCTGATGAGAATGCGACCTCCAGGGCGGGGTCCATCCACCCGTCCTGGGGAGGCACAGCCTGCTCTGGAACGAAGTCCGGAGCTGAAGCAGGTGCGATGTTCCGAATACTGTCTGACTGCAGATCTAGGTCATGCTCGTCGTGATTGTTCGGCGACCTGACACGGGCCCCAATTCGTCGAAGATCAAGTCTCCGCGGATGTCGGCGGTGTAGTTTAGGTTTCCAAACCTGACCTGATGGCCAGGGACAGCAGGCATATATATATATATATATATATATATATATATATATATATATATATATATATATATATATATATATATATATATATATACGAGAATGGTAACATGCAAAGCACCGACCGACTATAACTTAGTTAAACACTGGCTTTGCGTGATTATTATTTAGTTGGTTCATTTACCTGCCCCTGTTTGGCCTCGTGCTTTTGCCAAACCATGATTACTATTACTGTACTACATGTGTGATTGACTCCATGCATAAAGTAATTTCCATTGCGTCAATCTTCTAAAACACTCGCATATATCCTCGCTCGTGTGTGATTGGCTCCCATATAATATACTAGCATGCAGAAGACGCCCCGTGGTTGAGCCCGTGCGTATGTGTGTGTTCTTCTCATTCCGAAGTAAGAGAAGGCATGGTGGTGGTACATAGGTCGAGTTGGTTGCAGACGCTATTGTTATCTTACATCAAGAAAACAAAGTACATTCAACTGAAGTAACTTATAATTCTGCATGCTACATCCAACTAAAATTAAGTGTATTAATTAAGCTATTCAAACCAATCACCATTATTTTTTTTCTTCAAGTAAGCATAATATATGTTGGAAATATGAGCAATTTACCAAATAATTTTGCTAACGGAAATACTAGATAAAGCATGAATAAAATAGCAAATATAAAGCAAGTCATGCAGTCTGACAGAGAGAAGGTAAACATCGTCTGCATATATGAACTTGAGCTAAACACATCTAGAACAGACACTAGATGAAGTTGCTTATACGACATAGAACCTAACATACGTAGGGCAGAAACTAGAACCAAGAACTGTAGCAGGACTTCTAAAAGAAAGGAGAAGAACACGTACGGCACAGCAGCAGCAGAAGCGCTGGACTTGGGGTCGGTGTCCTCGCCTGCCATGTCATCGAGGAGGTCGTCGACGTTGGGGAAGTAGTCGTCGTCGGGGAAGTAGTCGTCGGAGTCCGGGGCGCCCGTGACGAAGAAGCCAGTAGTCGCGCAGAGCGCTCCCCAAAAACCTTATCACCCTTCTCCCATACAGGACTCAAAAGGTGCGGTTTCGGAGGCCTACTGTCCCAACTCACGGTGCACGCCGCAAGCCGGGATGAGGAAGACAGCAGCAGCACAGAGATTGGAACTGTATGGCGAGAGGAAGAGGACCTTCTGATATGTCTCTCTGGAGAGGAGCGACCTCTCTTATATAGGCACAGGAGAGGGACGCGAACTGGCTGCGACGGGAGGTGAAGCAACGGAGGGAGACGAAGTGAACAGGCAGCACGCGAAGAGGTGCGCCGTTCGTATTCATAATCCACTACCGCAAAAACTTTTCAGCTCCCAAGTGACCTTTCGTATACCTGTAGTGCGTGGCAAAAATTAGACATCAGCTCGGCTCATTCCCGCAACCCGCGGCGCGTCGTGGCAAGGCGAGGCGAGGCGAGGCGTGGTGAGGCGGGCGGCAGAGGAGGAGCGCGCGTGGATGTCCCTCTTATTCTCATGCTCATACAAGTAGGGAACGAACCTCCCTTATAAGGAGGTCCAACTCCCACTAAACTAGCAATGTGGGACTAAACTTTAGTAGTATCCCTTGCCTTGCACAAATGGGCTGAGTGGGCCTCTAGGATTTATTAGGAATTTTTGAAATAGTTATTGGGCTGCCCAAATAGACTAAATTCCAGCAATCCCCCACCAGATCCCAGAGGCACACAGAAATTTGCCTTTGGTTCCAAAACACTGTTTTATATACCGGTACTGCAGTGGAGACTGTTAAGTTGAACTTCCACCTAGAACTCTATGCTACACTAGTAAGCAACTTGAACAGTGGACTGGGCCTTGAACTGCAAGTTTTCTGCGAATCTAGCTTCACATAAAGCCTTGACCGATACATGGCTACCGTGGGTCTTCCCCGCGGGTGGAGCTTATGCGTCATACTCCGTGACCTTTCATGAGTTTACTAGAGAGAACCCTACTCTCATAGATTGCGACGTTTGACAATCAGACTCATATAGGTGTGTTCTTCAAAAGATGTTCTGCAGGACAACATCTCTGCTTCAAAGAGCCACTTAGAACACATTAAGATATACATCAACCTGCCATGCAGATTAGGAGAGTATTGCATCTTCATGGAGTGGTATTTTTAATAGTAAGGATACTCTCCTCCCATTTGACCAACAGCTTGTCTTCCGCATCTAATTCACAGGATCTCCGATCACAAAGAATAGGTTACCACAGTGAACAACTCATATTGTGGGTCTCATACCCATCTCCCTCGATGCATTATCTATCACATTACGTGATAGACCCTTAGTGAAAGGATCTGCCAGATTTTTAGACGTTTGGATATAATCCAATGCAATAACTCCGGAGTTTCTCATTTTTCTGACAGACTTTAACCTTCTCTGAACATGTCTTGATGACTTCATGTTATCCTTTGAGATGTTTACTTTCGTGATCACAGTTTGATTGTCGCAGTTCATAAGGATACCCGGTACAGGTTTCTCAACAACCGGCAAGTCATTCAAGAGCCGGCGAAGCCAATCTGCTTCGACCGTAGCTGTATCTAGTGCTGTGAGTTCTGCTTCCATTGTTGACCTCGTTAAGATGGCCTGCTTGCAAGACTTCCAAGAAACAGCGCCACCTCCATGAGTGAATACATATCCGCTCGTGGCCTTTATCTCATCAGCATCTGAGATCCAGTTTGAGTCATTATACCCTTCAAGCACCTTTGGGTGCCCAGTGTAGTGAATTCCATAATTCGCAGTGCCTTTCAAATAACGCAAAACTCTCTCTAGAGCTTTCCAATGCACATCTCCTGGTTTTGAGACAAACCGGCTCAGTTTGCTAACAGCAAAAGAGATGTCAGGTCTTGTAGCACTGGCTAAGTACATAAGCGAGCCAATAATCTGAGAATATTTCAATTGGTCTCTAGCAATTCTTCGATTCTTTCGAAGCAACACACTAGCATCATATGGTGTTGGAGAGGGCTTGCAGTCACTGTAGCCAAAGCGACTCAAGATCTTTTCCACATAGTGAGATTGAAGCAATGTAATCCCACCATCATCGTCTCTCAACAACTTGATGTTCAGAATGACATCAGCCACTCCTAAATCCTTCATCTCAAAACAGCGAGATAGGAAATCCTTGACCTCCTTAATAACATTCAGATTTGTTCCGAAAATCAGTATGTCATCAACATACAAGCAAAGCATAACTCCCTCGCCCCCACCATGGCGATAGTACACACATTTGTCAGCTTCGTTCACAACAAAGCCTGCAGCTGTTAAAGTTCTTTCGAACTTCTCATGCCACTGTTTGGGTGCTTGCTTGAGTCCATACAAAGACTTCAGCAACTTGCACACTTTCCCTTCCTGACCATCTATTACAAACCCATCTGGTTGTTCCATATAAATTTCCTCATCCAACTCTCCATTTAGGAAAGCAGTCTTAACATCCATTTGATGAACGAGAAGACCATGTGAGGCAGCTAGTGAAAGTAGAACTCGAATAGTGGTCAGTCGAGCCACAGGTGAGTAAGTATCAAAGAAGTCTTCACCTTCCTTTTGGGTATAACCCTTAGCCACGAGCCGAGCCTTGTACTTTTCGATAGTACCATCAGGCCTAAGCTTCTTCTTGAATACCCATTTGCATCCTATAGGTTTGCACCCATAAGGACGATCAGTTATCTCCCAAGTTTCATTCGCCAAGATGGAATCCATCTCGCTACGAACCGCTTCCTTCCAGTAGTCAGCATCTTCCGATGCATAGGCCTCCGAAATAGAACTAGGAGTATCATCTATGAGATACACAAGAAAATCATCACCAAAGGACTTTGCTGTCCTCTGTCTCTTGCTCCTAGTAGGAACTTCATTGTTCTCCTCCACAGGACTTTCAAAGTGTTCCATCGAAATGGCAGGTTCGGTAATTGTAACTGGTTCCTGATTCGATGAACTAGGCATCTCCTGATTAGATGAGGTAGCCATATCCTTCATGGGAAAGATATCTTCAAAGAAAGTCGCATCATTCGACTCCATGATCGTACCGACATGCATGTCAGGTACCTCAGATTTTACAACCAAGAATCTATAGCCAATGCTATGAAAAGCATATCCCAGGAAAACACAATCCACAGTCTTTGGTCCAAGCTTCCGCTTCTTTGGAATTGGAACATTGACTTTCGCCAAACAACCCCATGTTCGCAGATAAGAGAGTTTTAACCTTTTCTTCTCCCATTCCTCGAATGGAGTTATCTCTTTGTTCTTTGTGGGGACTCGATTTAGGACATGACATGCTGTCAATATCGCCTCCCCCCACCATGCCTTGGAGAGACCCGATGTGTCTAACATGGCGTTAACCAAATCAGTTAGAGTACGGTTCTTTCTTTCGGCCACCCCATTTGACTGAGGTGAGTAGGGAGGCGTCCTCTCATGGATTATACCATGTTCCGCACAAAAAGCATCAAATTCATTGGAAAAATACTCTCCACCACGGTCGGACCTAAGCCTCTTGATTTTTCGATCAAGTTGGTTTTCCACTTCAGCTTTATAGATCTTGAAAAAGTTCAAAGCCTCATCCTTAGATTTCAGAAGATACACACGGCAGTATCTAGTGGAGTCGTCAATTAACGTCATGAAATATTTCTTTCCACCTTTTGTCAAAACACCATTCATTTCACATAGATCTGAATGTATAAGTTCTAGTGGTGCAAGATTTCTCGTCTCCGCAGTCACGTGAGACTTACGAGGTTGCTTAGCTTGCACACACACTTGACACTTAGATCCTTGACAGTGGTGAAACTAGGGATTAAGTTCAACTTCGCTAGTCGCGACATGCAACCAAAGTTAACATGACAAAGACGTGAATGCCACACATTTGATTCACTATTGTTGCAAATATGATTAACAACTTTATTGCAAATGTCTGATAAGGATAAACGAAACAGGCCTCCTGACTCATAGCCTTTACCAACAAAGGTTCCATACTTGGATATTACAAATTTATTCGACTCAAAGACAAGCTTATAGCCATCTCTACACAGAAGAGATCCGCTAACAAGATTTTTATTGACGGAGGGGACATAATGCACGTTCTTCAGCCGCACGATCTTCCCCGAAGTAAACTTCAGATCGACCATGCCAACACCACGAACAGAAGCACTTGAACCGTTGCCCATCAGCACGGTTGAAGTCCCTGCGGTCTGATAAGACGAAAACATGGAAATATCACCGCATACATGCACATTAGCACCCGTGTCAATCAACCAATCAGGAGAATGACATACTGAAAGAATAGTGGGAAATATACCATACCCAGCATCCTTCATGTCAGTGTCTCCAATGACAACATTAGCGGTCTTGCCGCCTTTCCCAGGATGACGCTTGTCATAGCGATTAGGGCAACTAGGAGCCCAATGATCAGGATCCCCACACACATGACAAACACCTTTCTTCTTGTCATTCTTCTTCTTGAAGTTCGTGTGCTGCACAGCCTTGTTCTTCCCATCAAACTTTGCTTTACCATCAAGCTTGCCCTTGTTCTTGAACTTGTGGGACTGGAAGTTTTCTTCTGTACCAGATTGGCACTAGATCCTCCCTCAATACCTCGAGCACGTGTGTCCTTTGCTCTCGCCTTTTCTTCCACATCAAGAGTACCAATGAGATCCGGAACGGAAAACTCCTGTCTCTTATGCTTCAGTAAGGTAGCAAAGTTCCTCCATGAAGGAGGAAGCTTAGTGATGATACCCCCGGCAACAAACTTGTCCGGTAGCATGCAATTGAAGTGCTCAAGTTCTCTAGCAAATGACTGTATCTCATGAGCCTGCTCAACCACGGAGCGCTCTTCAGTCATCCTGTAATCATAGAATTGCTCCATGATGTACAGCTCAGTGCCGGCATCCGAGACCCCAAACTTGGCCTCGAGTGCGTCCCACATATCTTTTCCATTGTCAATTGACGCATAAGCATCAACTATGTTCTCACCAAGAACACTCAAGAGAGCAGCCTTAAACAGAGTATCCATTTTCTGAAAAGCTTGTGCCTGTTGGGCATCTTGCTCTCCTTCAGGTTTGCCAAGAGTGGCATCATAGCAGCTCATGGTCTGAAACCATAAGACTGCTCTCACGCACCACCTCTTATAGTGGATACCCTCAAACATAGGAGGTCTCATGGAAGCAGCAAAACCATTTGGGATAAATTGCCTATAATAAGGTTTTTGGATTGTTGGAAATGTGAGCAATTTACCAAATAATTTTGCTAACGGAAATACTAGATAAAGCATGACTAAAATAGCAAATATAAAGCAAGTCATGCAGTCTGACAGAGAGAAGGTAAACAGCGTCTGCATATATGAACTTGAGCTAAACACATCTAGAACAGATACTAGATGAAGTTGCTTATACGACATAAAACCTAACATACATAGGGCAGAAACTATGACTCGCGGTGCACGCCGCAAGCCGGGATGAGGAAGACAGCAGCAGCGCAGAGATTGGAACTGTGTGGCGAGAGGAAGAGGACCTTCTGATGTGTCTCTCTGGAGAGGAGCGACCTCTCTTATATAGGCACAGGAGAGCCGTTCGTATTCATTATCCACTACCGCAAATTAGACATCGGCTCGGCTCATTCCCGCGCCGCAGCGCAGCGGCACGGCGCTGCGGGCGGCGGAGGAGGAGCGCGCGTGGATGTCCCTCTTGTTCTCATGCTCATACAAGTAGGAAAAGAACCTCCCTTATAAGGAGGTCCAACTCCCACTAAACTAGCAATGTGGGACTAAACTTTAGTAGTATCCCTTGACTTGCACAAATGGGCTGAGTGGGCCTCTAGGATTATTAGGAATTCCTGAAATAGTTATTGGGCTGCCCAAAATAGACTAAATTCCAGCAATATATGGGACCGAGCATTTAACACCAACTTTTTACACGTTCTTTCTCTATCTATCTCTCTGCATATATGTTAATGTGGAATATCAATGGAATAAAATGGATTATTTGTACATAGAGAATAGCCCCTCATGGAAATCACAAGGACAATCATTCATATTCTCATCTAACTATGTGTATTATAGAAATGCTAGCTACAACAGTCAGAGCTTCTTAGCGAACATGTGAGCAAGCTCCTGGATAATCAAAAAATGAAATAGGACTTGCAGCAGGCACGATCTTCCAATTGCAACTGTAATTGCTCAATACCTTTTGGACTTTGAATATACATGGTTCGATTTATAGAGACAAAATACTGTAATGTCTCAATACCTTTTGGACTTTGAATATACTCCATGGTTCTATTTATAGAGACAAAATATTAATGGTAATCTTATGAGAATCCAACTTGTCTGGTAAGAATTATCAGCAAGCTGCAAAACAAAATGCACTTTGTCATTTGAAAATGAAAATTGAAAGAATTGGACAATCAGCATGAACCATACAAAACACCTACATTTCGTTTTCCTCTGAATTTCTATCAATCAGTTACTTTCTCCTAATGAACAGACACAAATCGCAGCAAAATTGACCCCAAAGTAACAACAGTGCATGAAATAAGAATAGGAAACATTGAGCACTATAAGGTAACCTTGCCCTTTATTACAAATAGTATTCCGTGTGACCTATGCCTTAAACTACTGTCAGGATAAAACACATAATGAAACTATGTAATATTGTGGGTACTCAACATATTGTTTCCCAAAGATATCATGACTTTTCGGTTTTCTCTTTCTCTTGACTCATCCAAATATAGTACATTAATCCAAAAAGATTTCTAGAGCAGAGAATGTCACATAGAGGGATTAGAAGATCCCTAATATAATAAGTTAAATGTACACAAATATGGTGCTTAAAATATAAACCATAGTACATAGGATTTATGTGCAAATCCAAAGAAACAAAAACTAAGGGTGACAGCGAGAACTTTTTTCATAAATATGCAAGGGCATCTGTACATGGGTACCTGAAAGGCTGAACCAATGTAAACTGAAGTTCGCAGCCCTTCAAAACCCATATGTTCCTTTCTACCTATCCCTCCCTATCTTAAAAAGGACCACACCATACCATCAGATTGAGAAACTTGGTTGACATAAGTCCTTAACTTCTTTGCTTAATATGAACATGATGCAATCTTTATTTAAATTAGTTCTTGGTTACATCGTACCTTAATTTTTTCCAAACATGGTAATTTGATGTACATAAAGAAAACCAAAGTTAAGTTATGATTAGACTAAGTTGAAGCTTAGAAAGAGCCTGAATGGGGTTCTCGTGGGGACCAACTCCTCCTTTGTCGTGACGATGGTGCCAGGCATTCAATTTTGGTGCAAACACCAAGTGAAATAAGGTGTGAATAATTTCTCTAATTTTAAGGGCAAAGGGTAAACTTTTAGCACATACCATAGTAAACATTTAACAATCTGGTGCACCAAACTTGATCTATTTTTTTACTTGTTCCATAACTATTCAGTTTCCATATACATCATTTATTGTTAAACTGAATGCACACAATGGCACGGTGACTGCTATCTTCTGTAAGCAAATTTGGAGCCAGTTTGGTCATAATGAACTCACATCTTTCAAACTGCATTCCAAAAGAAATAACTCAACATACTGTACATTATCTTTTAGGATCCTTCCGAAGCTACTAACAGATTTGCAACCGTTGGGTGTTGGTACTATGAGATGACACAAATGAACTTTTCCCAAATGTGTAGGTACTATGAGATGACACAAATGAACTCATGTTCGTGGCTGTCGCCGAGGGGAAGGGCCTCGTGTGTGACACCGTCGTGGGCCCGCCCACGCGTATAGCTGTGCGTCAGCGCCGAGCGGCGAGGCCGCCGCCGGGTATACCGGTGTCATGCTGGGTGAGATCGGCATCGGCGGCCGTTAATTGGCAACACCATCCACTGCTCGATCTGGACCCAAGTCACTGGGCGTGGATCGATGGCTAAGGAGATGGTGAAGGATAGGTACATGCTAGCAATGCTCTGGGTAACGCGCGACACTGACAGTGTGGTCCACGGCGAATTTGTGTGTGTGTGTGTGTGTGTGTGTGTGTGTGTGTGTGTGTGTGTGTGTGTGGACTGCAGCGGTGTGGAGGAGGAAAAGGTTTCGTGATGGTAGGAGGACTCTCGAGAGAAAAACCAAAGCGGTCAGTGGACATGCATCTTTTGTTTGGTTCGGTTGGCTGGCTCTAGAAAAACCGCTGGACAAAACACACGAAGAAGCTGACTGCCGGGTAAATCTCGGTGAGTGTATGTATATATGAGCGTCCGCGTCTGTATTGTGTTTAAAAGAGAAGATGCCCTTTTATCATCTCATGCAAATTCCTTAAGAGACAGTAAAAATGTTAAAAAGGTCACCACAGTGAGTGTATGTGTGTATGTATGAGCGTCTGCATCTATAATGTGTTTAAAAGTATGTGTGTATGTATAAGCATCTGCATCTATATTGTGTTAAAAGAGAAGCTACCCTCCCATCATCCCATGTAAATTCCTTAAGAGACAGTAAAAATGTTTAAAAGGCCACTACAGTGAGTGTATGTATGTATGAGCATCTGCATCTATAATGTGTTTAAAAGTATGTGTGTATGTATAAGCGTATGCATCTATACTGTGTTAAAAGAGAAGCTACCCTCCCATCATCCCATGTAAATTCCTTAAGAGTCAGTACAATATGTAGAAAAAGAAAGCCTAGCCAATTGTTTAGTGGGAACACGTAGCAGCTAGTGAAGCAACAACGCCCAACACCTCCAATGCAAGGCAAAGCTATTGTGTTTCTCTTCAGAGGTGGCACTCTCAGCCACATGCTCACATTGGGATCTGGTCCACTTCCTTTACCTCAAAACATTTCTAACATTTTGTATGTGTGAAGTTTATTTCCTCTTTTAGATGAATCTGGACCACTTTGGCATGTGCATAGACACTAGGCCCAGCCCGTAGGCTGGCACGCCTGCACTGTGCCAGTGTTCCGGCCGGAGCAAAGAGTTCCTGGCCCACAAAAGGTCATGTATGTGCGATCGGTTCCATGTGCAGGCAAGGTTCTTGCATTGTTTTTCAGCCGTGATGTGCTCAGACTGTGGGATGGACTATTACCACCCAGTTTCTCTCCTCCATCACCAGTCGCTCTCATTCTCTGTTCTCCATCTCGATTGATCTCAGAGGAAAGTACCCCCCCTGGAAATAATTTCCCCCTCAACTCTAATACCGGTTCAATCAGCCCCTCAAATCTCTAAAACCAGATCAATTCCCCCCTAAAGTAGTTTTGTATTTGATTTTGAGTGGTTTTGACCCAGACCGTGCACTTCTCTTTGCTATGACCATGCACTTCGCGCCATAACAGTTGGCTGGAGATGATCGCTTCAGTGCGCCCAGCTTGCCTCCGCCTCCATGGCCGACAAGCTTGCGACTCGCTGTCTTCTTGGTCTCCATCAAGCTCATTCATATCCCACCGTGCAACCTCCGCTTCGCAGCCACACACAGCAACATCCCTCATGTTGCCATGTCGCCAAACTAAAGTGGATTTGTGGGAGTTGTAGCAGTTTTTATTGAAGTTGTTTTATGGTTGCTCGAAGGTGAGATTACTCTTACATTATCTGATTTGCTACAAGTTCTTCACCCTGTCACCCAACCTGCTCTTCTGCTCATGTGCGTTGTTCATGTTCTGGCAAGTGCCTTTGTCGGTCGTTTCATATTTTTGATTTTTGATTTTTACATGTTCGTCATTGTATGCAGTTTTGGTGTGTGCTGGATTGATTTTGGATTGTTTCCTATCCAACTGGTGCCGGGGCGAGGCTGTTGTCACAGTCCTCGGAGGTGCGTTGATTTTCCATTAGCTCTTAAAACCTGCTTCTAGATTTGTTAGTTTGACTCTCCTCTGAAATCTTGGGAGTTACTCTTAACCTGATAGCAGATTTTCTATTATGTTTTAAGTGACAATGAAGTGTTAATCTCTGTATCTGTTTAAACCACTGTTCTCTGAATAAATGTTTCAGCACTACGTGTGCACTATGTTTCCTGAATGAATGAACTGTGCACCCTGCTCTATTAATTGTGTGCCTATTTAGTTTTTGAGGATGGTGAGATTGACAAGTGCAGATAGTGATGGATTTTTTATTGAGGCTGTGACTTGTGCATTCTTGATTTTACATATAGTAGATACATGTACATGGGTGAGCACATTTTGTTCAGTTAGTCAAAGAATCTCTCCTCCATTCTCCTTTTTTTAATTAATAAAACAAATGTTCATGGAAGCATCATCACCCTCCTCCTGGCTCCCTCCTCGACCCTCCTCTGTTACAATGAGGTTGATTTCTCCACAGAGTTTTTTGCTCCATTTTTTCTTCAGTGCATGTAATTTGTGCTTTTCATGACTAAAGTTGTTGAAGATATTGTGTGCGCGCCTCCGGCTTGAGAGAAGGAATGAGGATGATCTCTCAGGTGGCAAGGCCATAGAACCACTCCAAAAATGAAACCAGGGGAAAAAACAAATAAATCGAAAGAAAAAAAGGGCCAAAAACCAGGGTGTTACAAGGAGGCCCCTACCGGCGACTAGGGTTGGCGCGCCCCGGCCGCGCGCGATAGCGGGTCGTGAGTCAAAGTCTCAAACTAGGTTGAGAAACAAAACTGAACAAAAGGAGTTCAGAAACAACACAAAAACTAGGTTCCAATAGGATCCAAATCTCAAAACAAGACAAGGTAGCAGAACAACAACTAACACTTTTTCACAATAGCACAAAGGGCCTACCGAATAACGGCTGACAAAAGAACAAGCGGAGCAAATCTACCACGCTAATGACGACCTGGGGAGCTTATGCTGAAAACATGCCTTGTCACGGATGAAGTTTCTAGATAGACAACCTGGGGAAATTGTTCAATGCTCGACAAGGCAAATGCTACAAGTGCAACCCAACAACCACAGTCTAAGGCCATCCATGCTCGATCGGTACATTGGTGTCGATGGCCTAGAAGACTCCTGCAAGGTCCATCTCCATATGGAAGGAAGGCTAACTGGCCATGGTCGGTTAGTTTGCAAGTATAGGGAAAGGAAAGAAATGCTTGCATAATATACAGAAGAGGAAAGAAACAATACCAATCTTTCTTTAATCTTAATTAGCATACAAGTATTGCCCCGTCCCGAATTATGTCCTGAAAATGGATTGAAACGGATGTATCTAGAACTAAAAATACGTCTAGATACATCCATTTTCGCGACAAGTAATTCGGGACGGAGGGAGTATATACCGAACATATACTTATCCTATATGAATTTTCATTGATGACAACAGGAATGGAAAGAAATTCTGAAGAGATTTTAGTCTAAACATATCCAAAGCCGGTTAATAAGTTTCCAAAAAAACAACCGTTCAAGAGTGTGTTTCCTGCCTATTTTGTGCCCCTATAATGTATCAGGACATGCTTTCACACCAGCGGTTCAATATGTAGATGGAATACTAGTACACACCAGGATAAGGGATCAATAAATCTTTACCTTTTTCATTCCTCATTGTAAATAGATTGACACATGAAACATACCTGTATATATATGCCCACATATGCATCCAAAGATTCATTGAGCAAACAAGCAAACACACCAGCCTAGCATTGCATCCATCCCACAACTTTGTCAACTCTTCTCTTTGAAATGGAGAATGTTGTAGTGTTGATTGTTGGCGCTGGGCCAGCAGGCCTTGCAACAGCAGCATGCCTTAGCCAGTTCTCAATTCCCTATGTCATTGTCGATCATGAAAGTTGCAGCGCGTCGCTTTGGCGCAACCGCGCCTACGATCGCCTCAAGCTGCATCTTGCAAAGGAGTTCTGTGAGTTGCCACACATGTCATACCCACTAGATGCGCCAACATACATACCAAAAACCTTGTTTGTGAAGTACTTGGATAACTATGTTGAGCGTTTCAATATTCGACCCAAGTATCTCACTAGTGTGGAGACATCCACATTTGACAATGACGGAAAATGTTGGTCCATCGTGGCACATGACATGGCAAAGAGCACACTAGTCAGGTTCACAACAAAGTTTCTTGTCGTTGCAAGTGGTGAGAATAGTGCAGAGAATATTCCAATGATCCCCGGATTGCAAAGTTTTCCGGGTGATGTCATCCACTCCTCAAGCTACAAGTTAGGCAAGAGCTACTCTGACATGAATGTATTGGTTGTTGGATCTGGCAACTCTGGAATGGAAATTGCTTATGATCTTGCGGCTCATGGTGCCAATACTTCAATCGTTATACGAAGCCCGGTATGTACACGCACTATATATTATTTTTTGACCTAGAAACACTAGGGGATCCCCCCACCTCCACCCTACGGGCACTATATATTTTCAATGGTTACGGGCAATTTCTTAATATAGTCACCACTAGAAGGATGCAATTTTTCAAAGTTATTACTGGAAAGTATTTCATGGTATAGAGCGATAGAATATTTTATAACATGCACAAACAACTAAACAATTAGACGAACTACACAGAAAAAATAACTCTTGAAAGAAGATGATTCTATGAAATTTTATTTTATGATGCAGGCTTCAAAAGAGATGTGACATGTTTTATGGTTGCAGATTCATGTAATGACAAAGGAATTAATCCGGTTGGGGATGAGACTTGCTCTCCATCTCCCATTGAATCTAGTGGATAACCTCCTTGTGATGGCGGCAAATTTCATATTTGGTGATCTATCGAGGTATGGCATCAGAAGGCCAAAAGTGGGTCCAATGATCCTCAAGTCAGAGACCGGCCGATCCGCTGTTATTGATGTTGGCACTGTTGGGTTAATCAAAAAAGGTATCATCAAAGTAAGTATATCCTTGACATGACATAAATTTCATAACAGATGTTGTCCTCATATGCCAAGTTGTCAATATTCTATTCATCTCGTACAGGTACAGGGGAGCATTAGTGAGATCATGGACGATATAGTTGTATTTCAGTGCGGTAAAAAGATATCATTTGACGCGATTGTGTTTGCAACTGGATACAAAAGCACAACAAATATATGGCTCAAGGTAACAACATCGATGCTTGAATATGTCTGAGTTTGTTTTCTTGGTGCAACAATTGTTAAATCTGCTAACAAGCTTTATGTTGTTTTTTATCCCAGAATGGTGAGAGCATGTTAAATGGCAATGGACTGCCCATCAAAGAATATCCGAATCATTGGAAAGGTGGAAATGGGCTCTACTGTGCTGGGTTAGGAAGGAGAGGATTGGCTGGTATTGCAGCAGATGCCAAGAATATCGCCAATGACATCATATCAGTGATAGGTGCTATGTCTGGGTAAATTATCAAATCGGTGAATGCGTCTTCGACAATGTGATGCCTTTCATCACCGGGCTCCTCAACAAGATCAAGGATGAGATATGATGCTGGTCTAAGGCAGGGGCACAAGGCCTGCGGGTTGTTCTGCACCAATTCTAGGATGTCCACTGAGTTGTATGATGTACTGTAAAACCAACCTCCTAGGAGGACTGTAACTTTTCCCCATCCTTTCAATGCAATGAAACGCAAAGGTCTTTTGCATTTTCTCGATTGTTTTTATCTTTTACATGTAGTTTACAAGGGCTAGTGTGCTAGACGGTTGATTCTTTGAGAAATCTATCCACTGTCACCTGTCTATCTATCTTCATCTATCCTAGATAGAACTAGATTTTTGTTTATTTCAAGGTTCATATGTGCGAGGGAGTAAGCATTACTTTTATAATATAATCAAGGGCTTTATACTCACATGGTGCAAAGAGTTTTGTATTTTTTTTGTTGAACAGTTACCTCGGAGGGCCGTGGGCGAGGCTGTTGTCACAGTCCTCGGAGGTGCGTTGATTTTCCATTAGCTCTTAAAACCTGCAACTAGATTTGTTAGTTTGACTCTTCTCTGAAATCTTGGGAGTTACTCTTAACCTGATAGCAGATTTTCTATTATGTTTTAAATGACAATGAAGTGTCAATCTCTGTATCTGTTTAAACCACTGTTCTCTGAATAAATGTTTGAGCACTGCGTGTGCACTATGTTTTCCGAATGAATGAAATGTGCACCCTTCTCTATTAATTGTGTGCCTATTTAGTTTTTGAGGATGGTGAGTGACAAGTGCAGATAGTGATGATTTTTTGTTGAGGCTGTGACTTGTGCCTGTTTGATTTTGCATGTGGTAGATACATGTACACGGGTGAGCATATTTTGTTCAGTTAGTGAAAGAATCTCTCCTCCATTCTCCTTTTTTTAATTAATAAAACAGATGTTCATGGAAGCATCATCACCCTCCTCCTGGCGCCCTCCTTGACCCTCCTCTGTAACAATGAGGTTGATTTCTCCATAGAGTTTTTGGCTCAATTTTTTTCTTCAGTGCATGTAGTTTGTGCTTTTCATGACTAAAGTTGTTGAAGATATTGTGTGCGCGCCTCCGGCTGCTGGTGTTGAAGAAAAATTGATGCCCATGTGTGTGCTCGAGGCTGCACTTGATATAATTCTTATTCGGATCATGACTGAATTTTCAGTGCAGAACTTTTTCCATGTTGACTTGGGAGTT
Source organism: Triticum aestivum (assembly GCF_018294505.1). NCBI lineage: Eukaryota > Viridiplantae > Streptophyta > Magnoliopsida > Poales > Poaceae > Triticum > Triticum aestivum. The sequence goes on along the minus strand of NC_057798.1, from coordinate 793,917,877 downwards.
TTTGAGCTCTTTCTCATTGGCGTGGTTTCAATTATTCTGACTCATCGTGTACCCTGCTGCAATGTTTCCCCCATGAATGTTGCAATTTGTTGCCCAGATTGTGCTGACCGTACCATAGTTGTGTATTAAAATGAGAAGAAATAAGAATCATTTTGTTTATTTCCTAAGATATTGGTTCTGGTTTCTAAGAAGAAGAACTGAAATTACTAAGTTGTGCTCAGTGTTCTACTATCACCGCTTCTATTAGCCTTTTTTTTGGGTGCTGCAACCTGTACCGATTACTTAAAGGAAAAATAAATCTAACCACATTAGCTAAACTGGACGCAGGTCATTGCAATCAGGAAAACTTCTATGTAAACTTTGAACAGATTACATGTCAAAGGACGTATCAGGTATGGCAACAATAAGAGGTGCAATAATCTGACCATTCTAAGAAGCACGTTGCGTGCCTCTTAGGCCAACTCCACCGCGCGACCCCAAATGGACGTCCATTTTTTCCGGTTTCGGTCTGTTTGGGTAGGGGTTTGGGGTCGTGTCCGGGCCTGTCCTGGGATAAGGTGGCCGTGCGCCCAGCGTGCGGCCGCATCCATTTGCCCCATCCTGTCAGTGAGGGCCAAAAATGCCTAAATTTGCATCAAACTACTTCCAACCCAAATGTTTGTCTGAAAATTAAAATAGTTTTACAACCCAATTGAAATTGTCTTAAATAAAATAGTTTTACAACCAAATCGAAATTGTCTTGACTGAACATAAATTGGACCAATACATCTATTGGTTGCCAATGTGATCCCACACGTGCTCAACCAAGTCATTTTGAAGATTCAAATGAGTGTGCCAATCACGCATCTCACGGTGGAATTGGACAAACTGTTCAAATGTGGCCGGGTCTTGGTGCAGGGGCTCAATATTTTCACCTTGATAATCAAATCCTTGGTCGAAGATACTCTCATCACGCTCATCCTCGACGATCATGTTGTGCATGATCACACAAGCAGTCATCACCTCCCAAAGCTTCCTTTCATCCCATGACAGTGCAGGGTTTCGAACGATACCCCACCGGGATTGAAGCACACCGAAAGCACGTTCCACATCCTTTCTAACACTCTCTTGCATTTGGGCAAATCTTTTTCTCTTCTCACCTTGGGGTTTCGAGATTGTCTTCACAAAAGTTGACCACTGAGGATATATACCATCTGCTAGATAGTATCCTTTGTTGTACTGGTGGCCGTTGATCTCAAAGTTGACAGGTGGGGAGTTTCCTTCTGCAAGTCTCGCGAAGACTGGAGAACGTTGCAGCACGTTGATATCATTGTGAGAACCTGCCATACCGAAGAAAGAATGTCATATCCAAAGATCTTGCGATGCCACCGCTTCTAATATGAAGTGCACCCGTTAACATGCCCCTTGTACTGGCCCTGCCAAGCAAATGGACAGTTCTTCCACTCCCAATGCATACAATCAATGCTGCCAAGCATGCCTGGAAAGCCTCTAGCTGCATTGGTCGCCAACAATCTCTCTGTATCAGCGGCAGTTGGCTGCCTCAAGTACTCTGGGCCAAACACCTCGATCACAGCCTGGCAAAACTTGTACATTGACATCAGACATGTTGTCTCACTCATACGCACATACTCGTCCACCAGATCGCCTGGAATATCATATGCAAGCATGCGGATGGCCGCGGTGCATTTATGGTAAGAGGAGAATCCAAGCTTGCCAAGGGCATCCTCTTGCACTCGAAGTATGGGTCATGAGCAACCACTCCCTCTCGGATACGATTGAACACATGCCTTGCCATACGAAAACGGCGACGAAATTTATCCGGCTTGAAGAGCGGGGTGTTGGCAAAGTAATCGGCATAGAGCAGGGCGTGGCCTCTCTCCCTGTTGCGGTTCAGGTTGGGAGCCTTGCCAGGGAGTGACCCCCTGTACCGAGGAAGCTGCCGTTGAATATGGTCGTTCACGACCAGTGCAGCCACCACAAGTTCTTCATCATCCGACGATGAATCGTCCGATGAACAAAGGAAGTGATGGAAGAAAAACTCGTCTCCACTGTCCATACCTTTGTTGGCAAAAGGTCGAACACCTTGCGGTCGCGGTGGCGAAGCGGCCGCGATGATCACCTCGACGTAGCAGGGGTGGTTTCCGGCCGGCTACTGGCCGCTCTGGAGCTCTCGTTGGAATCTGCCTCGGCCGCCGTGGTCCATCGCCGGCAGTCGTGTCCCCTCCGGCACTGGCAAGGACGGCGACGGCCAAAACTACGGCGAAAGCGCGGGCGTGGTGGCGGCCATGTCCAGACGTGGTTTGTTACGGACGGCGGGGGGGGGGCTGCGCGGTGAGGAGGCGGCCGGAGAATACGGCGGCGCCGGCGGCGGGGCGGCACGGGGAGAGAGGGTGAAGCGTTGGGGAGCGGAGGGACTGCTAGTGTCCCCGACAGGCGGGCCACGGGGGGGGGGGGGGGGCAAGGGCGTGCGTCGCGGTCGTCCGCGCGCGTCCGTTTCACCCCAAACCGAGCAAGTTTGGGCCTGGGATGGGTCGAAAACGGACGGAATCCGGACATTTGTCCGTTTGAGGCCATGCGCTGGGCCGCCTTTTTTGTCCCTTTTACCCCAAACGGACGGAGCCGGACAGGATAGGGTCGCGCGGTGGAGTTGGCCTTAGACATTGTATAATCGTAGCAGAGAATCCTGACACGACAACCAGTCTGGTCCTTGGCCGCACTGGTCCCTGCCACTGCAACCGCTAGCCGCGGCCTAGTCGCCATCGTCCAAGCCCACCGTCCCATACCGCATCATGTCAGACTCAGGCTGGACAGTGGCAACCTAAATACAAAAGCTCCTCAATTTAACAGTTGACTTGGGAGGCATGGAGTGACTCAAGGACAAAAGTGGTGCTGCCGGCTGGAGCTTCCGATGGTGAGTACGGAGTTGCAACGAGAAAGAGAATGACCATGAACTGTGAAGAAGATAACATTTTGGGATGAGATCGTCATATGTGATAACATTTTGGGATGAGATCGTCATATATGTGGTGGAGGATGCTAGTTGCTCTCTGGCAGTCTGGCTAAATGCACACTACTATACTTGTACCGAAGAGAGTACTATTTGGAATTATCTTGGCTATTACTAGTTAGGTGGTTTAAAACTTCTTTATCCAATATAAGAGCATCTACAGCTGGATATAGCAAGTTTGGCTCCCAATACGTCCGCTTACACCCTGGACGCGCCCGTGGATAGGGACAGGTCACCCCTCAAAGGCACGCGTCCACAGCCGGGTATCTCAAATCCGGCACCCAAATCCATGTTATCTATGCAACGTATGAACAAAACTACATAGACAAACAAAACTACATAGACAGGCGTAAGAAAGCAACAAACAGACATAGATCAACGAAATTGCATAGGAGAATCTATACATCGCAGTTCACCGGACCAAAAAACAAACAGTTCATCGCCGAACGGCCTAGGATCTAAACTTAAATAGCCAAACAAGGACGGAGAAGGACGAACGGAATTACCATTTCCCCGCCGGCCCATCCCCGTTGTTGTCACCAGTACGACTGTGTCTGCGTTGGCATCAGCGGTAGGAGAGTCGTCGTCGTCGTCGGAGCTAGAGCGGTGGGAGCCGTCCGGGAGGCTAGACTCCTCGTCGGAGCTGCACGCTCATTCGCCTTTGCTATCCGGGCTGCCTTCACTTTCGCCACCACCTTCGCCCTAGCCTCGTGCTTTAACTCCTCGGTGACAAGCCAGAGGGATTTGGCATTTTTTTGGCGAAGCCGCCGCACATTAGTCTCCGCTACCATGAAGGAGCGGCGGAGGACCATCACAAGGAGCTGGCCCTCCGGATCCACCGCCGCCGCCATCCAATCACAACGATACCTTTATAATGAGAGAACCTTTATTTGCCATTGCCTAAACCTTGCACAACATGTATGTGCACTCTTTTTATTGGAGTGGACACATTTTATACTATTAACTCCTGACCTTTCTCTCTTTTCACGTCACTATCCCATCTCTCTCTCTCTCTCCACATGTGTGTGTGATGGTCTAGAGATAGACAGAGTACGATTTAATCTACGCGCCAAGGTTAAGGCCACTTGAAATATAAATTGATATAGTTGGCATAAGAGGAAACAACAATTGTAAACTAACAAGTGTGAGTGAAACATGAAAGTTATATAATGACTCAAGAACCTTCATTTTCCATTGCCCGAAACTTTCATAACCCTATGTGTGCACTCTTTTTATTGGAGCGGGCACCTTTTATACCTTGAATTCCCATCTCTCTTTCTCTCATCCCTTTGTGTGTGGTCTCTAGATTGATTATGATTTAATCTAGGCGCCAATGCTTGATGTGGTTAAGACTGCTCGAAATATAAGTTGATAGACTTGGCATAAGAGGAAGCAACAATTATGAGTGTAAGTGAAACATGCAAGTTATACCCCTCACAGTGATGTAGTACCTTCATTTTTAAAATGGCACGAGAACCTTTTTTTGCCATTGCCTAAACCTTGCACAATATGTATGCACACTCTTTTCATTGGAGTGGGCGCCTTTTATACCATGAACTCCTCGCCTTTATCTCTTTCCATGTCACTATCCCATCTCTCTCTCTCTCCACATGTGTGTGTTGGTCTAGAGATAGACAAACTATGATTTAATCTAGGCACCAACACATGAAGTGGTCAAGGCCACTTGAAATATAAGTTGATAGAGGTGGCATAAGAGGAAGCAACCGTTATGAACTAACAAGTGTAAGTGAAACATGAAAGTAATGGCACGAGAACCTTGATTTTCCATTGCCCTAACCTTGCACAACCCTATGTGTGCACTCTTTTTATTGGAGCAAGCACCTTTTATACCTTGAACTCCCATCTCTCTTTTTCTCATTCATTTGTGGGTGGTCTATAAACTGATTAGGATTTAATATAGGCGCCAACAATTGATGTTGTTAAGGCCGCTCGAAATAAAATTGATAGAGTTGGCATAAGAGGAAACAACAATTATGAGTGTAATTGAAACATGCAAGTTATAGCCCTCGCAGCAATCTAGGATTCTCACATCTAATGACACGAGAACCTTTTTTTGCCATTGCCTAAACCTTGCACAACATGTACGTGCACTCTTTTTATTGAAGTGGGCACCTTTTATACCATGAACTCCCGATCTTTCTCTCTTTCCACGTCAGTATACCATCTCTCTCTCTCTCTCTCCACCTCTGTATGTGTGTGTCTGTGACGGTCTAGAGATTAACATAGGCACCAACACTTGATGTGGTCAAGGCCACTTGAAATATGAGATGATAGAGTTGGTATAAGAAGAAAGAATAATATATTATTTTTTTAAAAGGAGGTTAAACCCCCAGCTCTGCATCAATCGATGCATGCAGCCATCTTTACTAATTATTCCACAAAGGTCTGATAAAAACATACATCAATTCGCCCGAAGCCACCACTCACACCTACAAACTTGATAATGTGGAGTGCTCTCACTCCCCATGTCTAAAACCGGTGTCGTCGCCGCTCCATCCACATAACGTATCGTGACCAACAGTCGGTGCAGCCTACCTAAAGCGCACACCACATACACACGTTTTAGAAGCCGTCAGCATCATCGGACCACTGACTCATCTTCAGGAGAGAGATCCGTATCATCCCTGCCAAGCCGGACATCCGTCCACGCCACCACGACGCCCAACGGCGCCACCGCACTGCACTCGTCCGCCCAGGCGCGAAGAATCAAAAAGATCTACCGTGCGTAGCACTTGCCAACTAGACATGGCTCAGTGTAGCACCTGTCAGCTAGGCGTGACTTGACAGCTCCACCGAAGCTCCGTGCAAGATGAAGCCGCTCCTAAAAATATGGGAGAGATTTTCACTTTCCTGCTTCGTTTTAGTATGAGTACCAAGATAAACATGGTCCTCAGAATTTTTTAAATGAGTATCAAGATATTTCTTGATGAGTGGTTCCACCACACACCAAGCTTGATTCTCAATAAACGAGGAAAAATCCCTGTGCATCACATGTCAATTCTGGGAATTGAATTCGGGTCGTTAGGCTGCACAACCGCATGCCCAACCACTAAGCCAAGGCAAGAATAATATGACCTAACAAGTGTATGAGAAACATGAAAGTTGTATAATAACACGAGAGCTTGATTTTTTATTGCCCAAACCTTGCACAACCCTAGGCGCGCACACTTTTTATTAGAGCAGGCACCTTTTATACCTTAAACTCCCAGTCCAATTCTTCTCTACTGTTTTCATAATCTTCGCTTGCCAATGAGTCGATCACATGTTCCTTTCACGGTGACATGTAAGTGCAACTAATTTCCTGGTCTAGAACATCCCATCCCAGTCCTCTGTCAGCAGAAAACTTAACACAAACACAACGTATATACTCCCTTTGTTTGCGCATGAACACAACCGACACAGTATATATTCTCGCCAGACTCCCAAGGACACAACCATTTGAGCCACATGCATGCAGGGCATGGCTGTCCACGCATCAATGCATGCTTAATCTGTAGTACGACCTAAAGCTAATCTCTTCCATTCAGTGCCATCATCGTAGAGAGAGAAACATGGCCGTGATGTACTGACTAGTGCCACTGTTACCTAGCTAGTACTCCTACCATCACTAAAGATCGAAGCCGGGCGGCCTCGCCTCAACCCCTACCAAATCCCAGGCGTGAGGAAATTGATGATCATAGCCTGTCCGCTAGCTCGCCGTTTGCTTGATTGCCATTGCCATTATAGGAAAGAAAGAAGGAAACGCTCGATATTGACAACGTGTGCCGTGCCGATTTGGTGCCTGCCATTTTCGCGCCTAGAGTTCTTTGTGTAACTGCGGGAAGAATCTCAAGCTGGGCCGTACGTAACATAGCCATAGGTCTGCCAACTAGCTAGTATGCCGATCTATCTATGTACGCACTCCCCCCGTGCGGCACAAGCAGCAGGATACACGAGGGCGAGTGGTGACGAGGCTAGACGACATGTATATTGTATCACACATTGTGGGGCGAGGGGAGACAGTGTAATGTATCACACAATGGAACCACGCAATGTAAATTGGGTTGCGGGAGACAGTGTGCCGCCCAATCCGCTGTCCGGGGTCTACGAGACCGAGGAAATCTTTTAAAAATATATTTTTGGTGGGAGGGGTTCCTGCCTTATTCATCATCGATCATGACGGTACAACAAACACAACAAGTAATAGAAAATACATTCAGATCCGTAGGCCACCTAGCAACGACTAGAAACGAGCCGAAGACGTGCCGCCGTCATCACCCCTCTCTTGCCGGAGCCGAGCAAAACTTGTTGCAGTATACAGTTGAAAAGTCGTCGTGCTAAGGCGCACCAGAACATCAATTGACGATGATGAAGAGAAACGTAGATCGAAAGCATCCCACCTAAAGACACACTAACGTAGTCGCACGAAGACCGGATCTATGTAGGTCCACCAAAGACAACCACCGCACGAATCACGCGAGATCCGCCAAAGACACACATCCACACGCCCCCTGACGATGCTAGTAGCACCACCGTGACGGGGGCTAGGCGGGGAGAATCTTATTCCAACTTCAAGGAGTCGCCGCCACTTTGTCTTCCTAAGCATGACAAAAACTCTAAACGGACACAAAGACATCCAAAAACCAAGGAGGAGCCCTCCCGCCGGCATCGACCGAGATCCATCGTGCGGCCATGGCCTAAGGCCATAGGAGATGAGGTAGAGCTGCGACACGGCCAGCGGGAGGCGAGAAACCCAATTCAACTTGGACTTGTGAGCAATAGCGGAGCTTGAAGCACAGTCCTGCGCGAGCTGGGGGGGGGGGCGAAAGAGAGGAAAATAGCTAGTTGGCATGTGTTCTAAGGCCTCATGGTACATGTATTGTGTATAAGTTTTCAAATGTTGGGCGGGCCACAACACGGGATGGCCCCAACGTAGCTCCACCACTGCTCACGAGAGCACAAGCGAACGGGTACGAGCTGTTCGGTTTTAGTCAATTTAATCACCCGAGGGAGCAATGGGAACTCCTATTTTGTGGCTTGTTGGAACAATAGGAACTCCTATTTTGTGGCTTGTTGCGACAAAATGTCGGGCAATCATACACCCCATGTGCTATCATGGGTCAGCCCATGATGCCCAGAAAATACGTTGAATTCCGCATGTTATCTTTGGTTCTGTTTTCATGTGTGTGTTTTTTTACAGTTTCTTTGATTTTCATCTGATTTCCTTTTTTCGTTCGACTTTTCCGTTTCTTTCTTAGATTTTGTTTTCTTCTGTGCTTTTGTTTTCCATGGTTTTCTTCCATCTTTTATATTTTACTAGCACATATGCCCAAGCGTTGCAACGGGAGATAAAATAGTATGCATCTAAAGTCAGTGAGAATTATATGCGCAACCAAAATCATGTGTGCACACAAAAAACGAACAATCAGCTTCTCGCTTTCACCGCGTGTGAAGGAATTAATCCACTATTTTTCCATTCATTGATCGAGGACATTTAAGATTTTTGTTACGTTATCGTATGCCACAAAAGGCCATGAGTTATTTAATCTACTTTTCTTTTCAATCCTTACACTAAAGGGGATTTTAACGTCTGAAGTTTCTAAATATTCTAGGAAACATGAAATATTTTTCAAATCCTGAATAGTTTTTTTTGAAAATTATGCACACTTTTGGAAAAACACGAACAAAATATGAAAAGGAACATCTTATAAAATTCACAAATATTTTCTGAAACCAACACTTTTTTATAAAAACATGAAGTTTATTTTAATTTGTGAATATTTTTTTTAAAATGGGAACATGTATTGAAAATTCATAAGATTTTTAGAAATGCATATATTTTATACACAAAAATTATTTGTAATTGTGAAAAATTCACTAAAGCGGGCATATCTTTCGAATTATAGCATTTTTTCTAAAATGGCATTTTCTTTTTAGAAATCTCGAACAATTTTGAAAAACAATAGATGTTTTTTGGGACAATGGGAAACTTTTTGCAAGTTTTGAATATTTTCCAAAAAAGCAACAAAATTTTGGAATTCATAACATTATCCAAAAATTGGTTCCTTTAATTCTGAACGTTTATTGAGAATTTTAATGGATGAAATAAATTCTAGAAGAAAATAATCTTAGAATGGAAAAGGAGGTAGTGGAAGGAGAATAAAAATAGAAGTAAAACACAGAAAATAAAGAAATATGGGCCAGCCCATTATAGGTTGTGTTGTGTGAAACTTTGACTATTTTTCGCCCAGCGCGTAAAATAGGACTTCTCCAGCTGCATGGGCAAAAAAATAAGGGGATTTGCTTCGCTGGGCCACTGTGCGTGGCCCACGTACGATAATGCTTTTTCTAGCACACAAACGCATAAGAATTTAGTACAACCTAGGATAGAAAAAGAAATTCTTTTCGGTGGTGAACGGATGAAATAATTGTCGAAACGCACCTTGCTTTATTAGTAGGTACACCAAGAATAGTTTTAGTTGTGAAAACTTCACTAAAGCGGGAATATTTTTCGAATCTAGAGCATTTTTCTAAAATGTCATTTTCTTTTTAGAAATCTCGAACAATTTTTAAAAACAATAGATGTTTTTTGGGACAATGGGAAACTTTTTGCAAGTTTCGAAAAATTTTCAAAATAGCAACAAAATTTTGGAATTCGTAACATTTTCCAAAATTTGTTTCCTTTAATTCTGAACGTTTATTGAGAATTTTAATGTATGAAATAAATTCTAGAAGAAAATAATCTTAGAAGGGAAAAGGAGGTAGTGGAAGGAGAATAAAAATAGAAGTAAAACACAGACAATAAAGAAAAATGGGCCAGCCCATTATAGGTTGTGTTGTGTGAAACTTCGACTATTTACCGCCCGGTGCGTAAAATAGAATTGTTCCAGATGCATGTGCAGAAAAATAAGGGGGATTTGCTTCGCTTGGCCACAGTGTGCGGCCCACGTGAGAAAATTCTTTTTCTAGCACACAAACGCATAAGAATTTAGTACCACCTCGGATAGAAAAAAAATCTTTTCGATGGTGAATGAATGAAATAATTGTCGAAACGCACCTTGCTTTATTAATAGGTATAGATATAGATATAGATTTACTCTTTCATATAATCATGTTTTTTTATATTCATGAACACTTAAAAAATTGTTGTTAAGAAAACCAATCATAGAAATATAAAAAACCAGTGAATATTTTTTTTATGTTCCGGATTTAAGAAATTAAACATTTTGTGAAATAAACAATTTTAAAAAACACTTAAGCGAGAACTTTTATAAAATCATGAACCCTTTTTAAAGTAGAAAAACATTTCATTAAATCACAAACATGTTTTTTGTTCTTGATTATTTTAATCTTGCAATTAAATATTTTCAAATCTATCAAAAAGTAAGAGGAAGCTGTTTTAATTCTGTGACAAACAGAAGGAAGAAAAACCGAGAGGGCGCGTCTTAATTGGGCTGCCGTCCAATCAGGCCCATGGGTCATCCAATCTATGGACACTGGCTTATTCTGTCCGGCGGAGATTTTTTTAAAAATAAAACTGTCCTCGTCCGTTAGCTATTAGGTCGATCTACCTATGTAACAGTACATATGAAATGCTGCACAGCTAGAACTAGCTGGATTCGTTAAAGTATTCGATCGATGATGTATGGGACAGCAGGCATATATACCGGAAGAAATGGTAACATGCAAAGCACCGACCGCTTATGACTAATTAAACACTAGCTGCGCACGTAACTCGCATAGTGTTTTCTTTAACACTATATATGCAGGCGCTCATATATACACACACATACACTCATTCTTATGAAGATACACGCACATCCTATTCCTATGAGCACTTCGGAAAGACTGAGCCGGCATACCAATATGAGATTGACGAAGTCATCAAAGGCTCCTCGTAGTCGACGGGGACGTCTCCTTCCACTGAAGATGTATCACCGAAAATTCTGAAATAAATCCAGAAATAAATGCGAGCAATAGAACTTGAATTTTGGTGGGCTTGGGATAGCACTATTCATCTAACCATCCAACCACAGGTTGGTTCGCCGCATCACTATTATTACTCGGTCGATTTACTTGCCCAACTTGACCTCATGCCTGTGTATGCCAAGCAGGCCTAGAGCTTCCTTTTGAAATCTTGTTTAATAGGTATTGTACTTTTTCTTTTGTTGAACTTCGGAGTAATTAAATGTTAAAAGATTCTAAAATTATTTCTAAAATAAACTTGGCATTCTATTGTGCTTGTAAAAAATTACTCAAAATGAAAAACCTCCGTTCACTTCATTTAAAAAAACAAATTTCTGGCCAAAATAAGGTGAATAGTGACTTGTTATAACATTATTTTTTGTTGTTCTTCCCTGATGCCCTGAAGTCAACAATGGTTTTTTTGTGAAAATTTATATACTTGTGCAAAAGAAAGTCAAGTTTATTTTAAAAAACTTCTGAACTTGTTGATCATTTATTTTATTAATTTTTTTCATAGCAGGCGTATATACACCCAGGAACCAAAGGGCATTTCCCGTGTACTACTCGCATATATTGATATATGATGCATGTGTAATTGACTATGTGCATATACTAATTTTCGTTGCGTCTATCTTTCAAAACACTCGTATATGTAGGCCTCCTTTGATTTGTAGGATAGGAATTTCATGGGGATATGAAAACTCTAGAAAATGAGATGACATGTATCTCATTTCCTATAGGAAAGATATGTCATTTGATTCATAAGAGAGACATTTTTCACTGTGCCTGGGCTAATGTTCTTTTTCTGTTCATTTGCACTCCGTATGTTTTTATTTACTTTACTTGTGGTCTTAATAGATTTTGACTAAGTTTGTATCAACTGAATACCACTAAGATCATCGTTAAATATATTTTTGCATCATATACATTTATTGTCGTACAATTTATATGTTTTTCTATAAATTCGATCAAACATTACTGAAGCAACGGGTTACAGTCTCCGCAGGCCACCTGCTCTGAGGCCATCCTTGTATCGGGGCCGCATGCTCCGCCGCTGTCGTAGCTACGCCCATACCCCCTATCAGGGGCGTAGCTACGTACAGCTACCCGGTGTCACTGGCACCGGGTCCAATCTACACTTGCTTAAGATAATCCATTGATTTAGTGTATAGGTCATTGATTTTTTGATGTGTTCTTCTATGTGGACACCGGGTAATCTTCAGTCTGGGTCCGCCCCTGGAAGTCTCCATCAACGTGGATGTTCGATAGCAACACCTATCGGAACCACGGCTCAGAAATCACCGTGTCTCCAAATTGCGTTTGATTTCTCCAAACCCTTCCCTTTACATTCTTGCAAGTTGCATGCTTTATTTTCCGCTGCTCATATACTCTTTGCATGCTTGCTTGAATTGTGTTAAGATTGCTTGACTTGTGCTAAGTTTGCTAAAATCTGCCAAAGACTAAAATTGGGAAAAGGTTAAGTTTTTATTTGGTCAAGTAGTCTAATCACCCCCCCTCTAGACATACTTCCGATCCTACAATTGGTATCAGAGCTTAGGTCTCCATTTGCTTTGATTTCCATAGCTTTTGGTGGTCATAGTCTTGGTTTCACAACCTAGGAGAGTATGGCGTCTAGCGAGGGAAACTACCACCGTAGAGGTCCTTACTTTGATGGTACTAATTTTGCTAGTTGGAAGCATAAGATGAAACCCCGCCGTTTGGGCTATTGTGTGTATTGGCTTGCAAGGTGAATTCTTTGATGGGAGAGAACCGAACCGTGAAGCTAGCGCGGAAGAGTTGAAGATGCTGCAATACAACGCTCAAGCTTGTGATATCCTCTTCAACGGATTGTGCCCCAAAGAATTCAACAAAATCAGCCGTCTTGAGAATACATAGGAAATTTGGGACACTTTGATTGACATGCACGAAGGTACCGACTCCGTCAAGGAATCCAAGTTGGATGTGCTTCAAAGTCAATTTGACAAGTGCAAGATGAAGGATGGTGAAGGCTCGCTGAAATGTACTCTAGGCTTGCTCTCATCACAAATGAGATTGCCGGCTTAGGAAGTGAAGAGATGACCGACAAATTCATCATCAAGAAGATCCTAATAGCCTTGGATGGAAAATATGATACTGTGTGCACATTGATCCAAATGATGCCCAATTACAAGAATCTCAAGCCAACGGAGGTCATCGGAAGAATTGTTGCTCATGAGATGTCACTCAAGGATAAGGAGAAGCTGCACAACAAGTCAAGTAGTGCTTACAAAGCCTCATGTGAAGCTCCCACATCATCAAGTGAGAAACAAACCTTCAATGAAGAATTGAGCCTAATGGTGAAGAACTTCAACAAATTCTACAAGAGTAGAAGCAAGGAAAGAAGTTCCAAGTCAAGGTCCTACAATGATAAAAGATCTTCTAGTCGAGAGTGCAATTTCTACAACTGTGGAAGACCCGGACACTACTCCAATGAGTGTACGGCTCCCTACAAAAGAAGAGAAGAATCATCTAAGAGGAGAAGTAAAAGAGAAGAATCACCGCCAAGAGAGAGAAGGAGTAGAGATGATCGTTATGAATGGAGAACATCCCAGAGAAGCAAGGATTCAGAAAGGAAGGACAAGTCATCAAGGAGCTACACAAAACGAAGACATCAAGCTCATGTTGGTGAATGGGTATCCGGTTCCGACTCCAAACATCACTCCGAGAGAAGCTATCACTCCGACTCCAAACATACTCAAGATGAAGGTGTTGCCGGTCTAGCACTTGTGTCAACCAACTCCTACAACATATTTGATTCACCAAATGAGGGACTTGGAAGATGCTTCATGGCTAAAGGCCCAATGGTAACACACCTCGAGTATGTTGATTTCAATAGTGATGAAGATGACTTGCTAGGTGATGATGATTTACTTATTGACAACTCTAGTGATGAATACTATGATGAAACGTCAATTAATCATGCTAATCAAGATAAAACGAATGACGATGATAAGGAGAAGATTGAGCTCCTAACTAAAGAACTAAACACTCTTAAGTTAGCTCATGAAACTATCTTAGGGGATCATCGAGAACTTTTAAGGACTCATGAGAAGTTAAGCTTTGAAAAGCTCAACCTTGAGCAAGAGCATGAGTTCTTAAAGGCAATCAATGTTGATCTTTGCAAGAAAAGTTCTTCTTACATTGCCAAACGTTTACTCTTATCTACTTACATGCCTCAAGTCAAATCTAGTAACAAGAACAAGAAGGATTCTTCCTCTAGTAGTAACAATAATCATGTTAAATCCAATGTTGTTGCTTCTGGTAGTTCTCTTGATTCCACTAATGATTCTCTTAGCCAAGTTACACTTGAGCAAGAAAATAGCTTATTGAAGGGAATTATAGAGAAAGGTGTTTACAAGAGCCTTGCCGGGAGTAAGCAATTCGAGGAAATTATACGCAAGCAAGGAAGGCACCGGAAGAACCAAGGTGTTGGTTTTGAACGAAAGTTCAATGCCAATGGAGTTGAGTGGGAAGAAGATCAATACCCCAAGACGAAGTTTGTTCCACAACAAGAGAAGTATGATCCTACTTCCTTCAAAGGGACACAAGCTCAAGATGATCTTCCACCACAAGACCACAAGCAAAAAGGCAAGGATGAGCTTCAAGAGGATATTGATGCATTTGAAGAAGCTCCCAAGGCCTTGGTCAAGTGGGTTCCCAAGACTACGTCAAGTTCTACTTCATCAAGTACGACTACAACTCCAAGGATTCTCATCAACATGCTGTGGATCCCGAAGAAGAAGAACTAGAGAGTTCTTGAAGGTGACTCCGCCAACATACTTCACTCATATCATTTTGGCAAGGGCAAGTGCAATCAACTTTCACATCTTGCACTAGTTCATGGAGTCACAAACCCTCTTGTTGGTAAGACAAGGGACAAGGTAACCTTATGCTTTCATAGACATCATTTTGTGTGTGCATCACTCTATGTCTATGGATATCCTTGTTTGTTCCTTGTGGGACTAACCCGTGTAGGTATTGAAAGTGCAACTCACTCCAAAGGATTGCTCCAAAAGATCTACATCAACATTGAGCATCCACATCTTCAACACCTACATGAAGTCATCATCGACAAAACCCAAGGTTAGTTTATCCCTCTAAGGGGGGATCTCACATCTAGGGGGAGCTTTACTGCAAGAATTGAGTTAAAGCAACTCTAATGGTGTGAACACATCAATGCATTATGTAAAAGTGGTAACCCCACTTGAGCTTAACGATGAGTATGACCTATGATCAAATGTTCTCATTTGACTCCTAAGTCAATATACTCATATATAGATGACCTAGTCATCGCCAATTGCTTGATAGATGCTAGATTGGTTGTGCATACTTTGCGACATATTTCATTTGTCATTTTATCACTACTAGGGAAAAGCCTATACACATAGGTATAGCAGTAGCGCCGGTTAAAATAGGGCGCTACTGCTAATTTGTAGTAGCGCATTCACGCAAAGCGCGCTATAACTCAAAAGTTAGCAGTAGCGCATGTCCGGAAACAAGCGCTACCACTATAATTCCTACGGCTTAGCCGATATGCTATACATAGTAGTAGCGATCCATATAGAACAGCGCTACCGCTACTTACTTTGTAGCAGCGCGTTTTCTTCTAAACACGCTACTGCTAAACGATATAAAAATAAATGGAAAGCAAATAGAAAGGTAATTTAAAATGAAAGAAATAGAATAAGGTGAAAGGAAAAAAAATAAAATGTGAAGAAAAATAAATGAAAAAGGGAAAAAAGAGAAAGGAGTAGCAGTAGCGTGTATACCAAAACGCGTTGTAGCTAACGTAGCAGCAGCGTGCTTTCCGGAACACGCTACTGCTACTTCTGAATTAACCACCCGCCCCGGCTCAAAATTTGGCTAAGTCCTCCATTCCCCCCCCCTTTCCCCTACTCCTCTGTCGCCGCCGCCTGAGCCTGTCCTCACCGCCGCCGCCCGCCCTCAACCTCATCGCCGCCGCTCATCGCCGCTCTCGACCTCACCGTCGCCGCCCTCGACCTGACCGCCGCCGCCCTCGACCTCACCGCCGCCGCCCGAGCCCGCCCAGCACCGCCGCCTCCCGATCCCGAGCCCGCCCTCGCCGCCCCTACCTCTCCGTCGTCGAGCACCTCCCCGCCACCGTCTCTCCCCTCTCTGTAAGCCCCCCACCCCTCCCAACCCCTTTCTCTCTGCTTAATTAGTTAGTACTGGATGTTTTTTAGTGGTAGTAGATGTTAATTTAGGGTTCATAGATAATGATTTTTAGTAGTTGAACTAGTTTAGTTTTAGTTGAACTAGTTTAGTAAGTAAATTAATAAACTAGTTAAACTAGTTGAATTAATAGAACTAATGTATTTTTAGTAAGTAAATTAATAAACTAGTTAAACTAGTTGAATTAATAGAACTAATGTATTTTTAGTAAGTAAATTAATAAACTAGTTGAACTAGTTTAGTTTTAGTTGAACTAGTTTAGTAAGTAAATTAATATAACTAGTTGAACTGCTTTATTTTTAGAAAGAACTAATTTTTTTTCTATTTATAGTAAGTTTATATTTAGTAAGAACTAGTTGAATTAATAAAACTAGTTGAACATGTCATGTTTGTTGTTATTTTTTTAGTTTAAGCAATTATTCGGGATGTATTAGTGATAACTTATAGGGTTTTTGCTTTTGCACAAATAAAGGAGCTGGTCCTAGTGCCCATGGTGCTACTAGGAAGGGTACTGGTGTGAATATGTGGATGGCGGCTGGTCCGAGACATCTGTCATTTGGATGAGCCTGGTTTTTCGTTTTCTCCACGATCCATTGCACATGAAGCCTTCTCCCTATAAATGGAGTGTTCATCACCCTACAGGAGATATTTACTTTCTGCAACTATAGTCCGTCTACGTTTATCGAGATTATAACTCGTAATTTTTAAGATGATTTTTTTCCCAGCAATTGCAGATTTGTAGAGTGTTTTCAATTTAGGATGTATTTGATAGGCAAAAGTTGAGTGCCATGTACCTGCAAATAAGGACCATCTCTGCTCCGAAAGACGAGTACCTATTCTAAAGTTATCTGATTGTTTTTACTACCTCTCAATACTTTCCTAGTAGCATTTTGGAATGGTCGTCTCAACTTCATTTTATTATAACCTATGGACTACTAGTAGCGATCGATGAAGTTAACGAATGCAGTGGCATACGCATGCGAATGTGCAGCCTTAAAAAAGAATACTCCCTCTAATCTCAAATAAGTGTTGTGTTTTTAGTACCAACCAATATGGCCTTGTCTTCAGGTTCTAGAGGCCTCGTCTAAGAGGTTCTTGCTACTCACATCCCCACGAGCTCTTAATTCCTGTTTTTTTTTGGCGATAAAAAATCTAATCTATTTATTCACTATCGAGATAGTACAAAGAACACTAGATGTAAAACTTAGATCTAGGTCCATAAATCAGCTAGCAATGACTAGAAGCACTTAGATCTAGGTCCATAGATCACCCAACAACGACTACAAGCACTGAAATGAGCCGAAGGCTTGCCGCCTTCATCGCCCCTCCATCATAGAAAACGAGCAAACATTATTGTAGTAGATAGTTGGAAAGTCGTCGTGCTAAGGCCCCATAGGACTAGTGCACCAGAACAACAACCATCATCGATGAAGAGAAGCATAGATTGCAAGGATCCAACCTGCAGACACACACATACGTAGACGAACAAAGACCGGATCCAAGCGGAACCACCTAAGAAAAATGCCGTCCGGTTCCCACGAGATCCGCTGGAGACACACCTCAACACACCCTGCGACAACGCTAGAAGCACAACCGAGATGAGGGCTAGGCAAGGAGAGCCTTATTTCACCTTCAGAAGCCGCTGCCGCCTCGTCTTACTATGCATAACACAAATCCTAACAATACTTTAAAAAAACACCTAAAACAGAGCTCTCCCGCTGGCAAGGGCCGGGATTCACCATGCTTCCATGGTCCAAGGACCATTGGAGATGGGGCAGACCAGCGGCGGCGCCGGCTAGATGCAGGGAAACCCTAGCGCCTTGGTCGCAGGAGGAAGTGTAGGGGTACGGGTCCGCCTCTAGTTACGATATCTTCCGATTTCTTTTAACACATAATGGATAATTCAATTAGGTATTATAAGTGATTATTTTTGAGAAATAAAAACTACAATCGTTTGTTGTCAAATCACTTAGACTAGAAGGAACATCGCCGATCAAATATTAGTTAGATTTTACTAGAAATTGCACAATTTCAATAATGTGAATTAGGGTAAATGATATGCATTTTCCTTTGATTGTTCTTTTAAAACACCACATATATTAATTAAGCCAAAGAAAAGTTGTTACAATCATTCGTTACAGCATACACAACGTAGGGTGGAACGGAGTTAAAAAGAATCCCATCAGACCTAGTACTAAAGCTAAACTTAGCAATCTCATGTGCCACCCCATTGGCAATCCGACTTATCTTTACAATATTAAATTGGATCATCCTAGATATACTCAGAGCCTCATCCATCAGATCAGCCAGAGAGGGCCTATCAACCTTCTCATTTGCAAGAAACGAATGTACGAAAGCACAGTCAATCTCTAAAATAATAGATTGGTGAAGGGTGATACCTATATAAAGTCCTGCGAGGCAGGCGCGGAGCTCAGTTTCATTCACTCTGGTACACCGATCAATAAAGTCACACGAAGAAACAATAATTTCTTCACATGAATTACGAGCTACGACCCCCACACTGGCTGCATTAGTACTCTCCACAAAATTAACGTCAACATTGATCTTTATATGATCATTAGGGGGAGGATTCCACACCACATGATCTTTTAACGTCGTGTAATCCGCTACAACTCCGCTCACCTTCTCCTTACCTTTGTTGCTAGACAAATGTGATTGGAAATTAGGAAAACTATGACAAAAATAAAAATCAATGGGAGCAGTGTAAGAACTGGCTGGGGCGTGAATCAACCTGGGTATTAGGGCATGGGCGTACCCCATGTTATGTAAAATGGGCAATAAAATGGGTTATATTATGTGTTATCTTTTAGAGGTATTTCTAGCAACAATACTTTGCATCCATCTAAAGGCGTTGTAATGTGCGTTATCTTTTAGAGGTATTTCTAGCCGATTCAGACTTCTTGCGTCAGTGTCATGACCCGCGGGGTCAAGGTCGTCGGCCCCCCTGTCCCGCTTCCTCCGATTTAGGGTGCGTTTGGTTGCAAGGGCGGTCATGAATGGGTTGGGATCGTTCAGAAAATAGACATGTTTGGTTATAAAGCACATGAATGGTTCGAGCCAAAAAAAGAGAATATGCCATGAAGATGCTGAACCGTTCCACCCAACCAAATCGGTCGAATCAAATGGCCACCCTTTGCATGCATGACTATGTGAGCATGACTGGTGGTCCCGTCCTAAATAATTAGCTCACCACTTATATTCAGCCAAACACATGAATTGAATGGTTCAATCCCAAAAAAATTGAACGGTCCCAACCCATTCATACGACACCTTCAACCAAACGCATCCTTAGCTTCACTGGTTTCGGGCTTTGATGGTTTTTTTGTGTAGACAAACATGGTTTTTGTTTTGAGTTTACTCCATTTTTCTTCGCGGGAAGAGTTTACTCCGTTTTGCTGGGTCTTCTTTCCGGTTTGTTGTTTTTCTCTCATTCTAGGTTCATTACGTATTGTCTTAGAGTAACTAATTAAGGGGCATCCCACGGAATGTTCCTATATATGTTTTTTTTTGCCCGGAAGCACACCAAGCAGTGCATCCAGTAGCCACCTTGTGTCGCGCGCTAGGTGCATCCTTGCGGGCGGAGCGGGGGGGGGGGGGGGGGGGGGTGGTTCACGTGATTTCGGTTTTATTTAGTTTTGTGGGGTTTGCTTGCCTTATCAGTTTTTGCTTGGGTTTTCCTAGTTTTGGCGTAATTGTTTTCAGATTCTTTTTAATCTTTTTTACAGGAAGCAGTGCTTTCTGGTGATACGCACACAAGAAGCACAGTTGTGCTTTCCAAAAAGGAAAAAACACAATATGTGCTCCCACAAGAGCCATAGTTGTGCTTCCTCGAAGAAAAAAAGTACAATATGTGCTTCCTGAACATAAAAAGGCACAATATGTCTTTTTCGAGAAAGGAAAAACATAGCTGTTCTTTCCAAAAAATTGAAACAGCACAACAGTGTTTCTGTTTTTTTTCATTTTCCCAGTTTTCGGACTTTTTTCTAGTTTTTTTCTTTTTCTTTTTTAATCATCCAAACCTATTCATATGGGTTCTAGCTTCAAATATCTCGACGAGAAAAAACCAACAATGAAAACGGTTGTTCATTTGGACAATGGTTCAAGAGATAAAACATTTCGAAAAAAGAAATCTACAAAAAAGAGAAGAACTAAACAATATTGTCAGTGCGCTACTTGTCACCACCAGAGAAGGTGGGGAGTGACTATAAGGGATACCCCTTAACTAGGTATTTCGATATTGACCGGCTGATTCTAAGTCGTGACCCGTGTGCTGGCCTTTTGCTCTCAGGCCTCCTCCCTTTTTGCCATTTCCTATTCCGCGGGTAAGTTGCGGGAAAGAGATCAACACGTGCCCACTTCCCTGGCACATTTTTTAGGCATTTCCTAAACGGCGCTTAAGGCGTCTGTTTATTTGATTCCTGCAAACAGACGCATAATCCCCATCCGCACTGTACAACCGCGGTAACCACCCAGTACAACATTTCCTTTGTGCTAGATAGCTTCTTTTATACTTCTTCAATTAACCAAACGTGAACCTTTTTTTCATTTATTTTTTCGGCCGGTTTTCTTTTGTTTTTTCTCTTTACCTTTTTTAACCTTTTTTTCAATTTCGTGAACTTATCTCGAGTTCACAAACATTTTTTACGACCCTTTAAGAATTCGTGAACTTTTAAAAAAATAATGATTTTTTCCGAAATCAATGATTTTTTTAAAAAATAGATGAACTCTTTAAAAATTTGATGAACTTTTTTTTAAAAATATGAAGTTTTTTTCAAATAGATGATTTTTTCAAATTCGACTAACCTCTTTTCAAATTTATGAACTTTTTTAAGTTTGAGAAAAAAATTAAAATTGTTGACTTTTTTTCCAAATCATTGAACTTTTTCCTAAACCAGTGAAGTTTTTTTTTCAAATTCGTGATTTTTTTTCCAATTTTCATGAAATTCGTGAACTTTTTCATATCCATGTGCATTTTTCAATCTGTGGTTTTTTTAAACTCATGGGCTTTTTTCAAAGTCATGAACTATTTTCAAATTTATAATGTTTTACATCCATATTTGTTTTTCAAAGTCAACCGGTCACTGGTTTGAACGCTGGACAGTGAAGCGATCGAGCGAAGGAAATGAGCGAGCGAGAGAAAGGGAAGAGCGAGTGACCAGCTGGCTTGCTGGGCCGGCCCACGCGAGATGGCTGCGTGAGCCCATTATCTGCCATTTGTTTTGTTAACCGATACCTACAGGACCCTAATATTGCGTCAAAGCGGGATACTACAGGACGTGCGCGTGAAGCAAATCCAAGAGGCCGGAGGTGGATGATAACCCACAAGTATATGCGATCGCAACAGTTTTCGAGGGTAGAGTATTCAACCCAAATTTATTGATTCGACACAACGGGAGCCAAAGAATATTATCAAGTATTACCAGCTGAGTTGTCAATTCAACCACACCTGAAAGACTTAATATCTACATCAAAGTGTTTAGTAGCAGAATAGTATGGAAGTAACGGTAACGGTTGCAAAGGTAACAGTAACAGTTTTATAGCAATCGTAACAATGGCACGGAGAAGTACTTAGCAAGATCATATGAAACGAGCTGTAGGCAATGGATCAATGATGGAAATTATGTCGGATGTACTCACATGCAACAGTTATAACATAGGTGACACAGGAATTAGCTTCAATTTATCAATAAAATAGGCATGTATTCCAAATATAGTCATACATGCTTATGGAAAGGAACTTGCATGATATCTTTTTTCCTACCCTCCCGTGGCAGCGGGGTCCTATTTGGAAACTAAGGGTGTTAAGGCCTCCTTTTAATAGAGAACTGGACCAAAGCATTAGCATTTAGTGAATACATGAACTCCTCAAACTGTGGTCATCACCGGGAGTGGTCCGATTATGTCACTTTGGGGTTGCCGGATCATAACACATAATAGGTGACTATAACTTGCAAGATAGATCAAGAACACTCATATATTCATGAAAACATAATAGTTTCAGATCTTAAATCATGGCACTCGGGCCCTAGTGACAAGCATTAAGCATGGCAAAGTTATAGCAACATCAATCTTAGAACATAATGGATACTAGGGATCAAACCCTAACAAAACTAACTCGATTACATGGTAAATCTCATAGAACCCATTACCGTCCAGCAAGACTACGATGGGATTACTCATGCACGACGATGAGCATCATGAAATTGGTGATGGAGGATGGTGGATGATGACGATGGCAACGGGTTCCCCTCTCCGAAGCCCTGAATGGTCTCCAAATCTGCCCTCTCGAGGAAGAATAGGGCTTGGCAGCGGCTCCGTGTCATAAAACGCGATGAATCCTTCTCTCTGGTTTTTTTCTCCTCGAACATGAATATATGGAGTTGGAGTTGATGCCAATGGAGGTCCAGGGGGGCCATGAGGCAGGGGTGCGCGCCTAGGGGGGTAGGGCGCGCCTCCCACCATTATGTCCAGGGTGTGGGCCCCCTTCAGCTGATTCTTTCGCTAGTATTTTTTATTAATTTCAAAAGTTATCTCCATGAAGATTCAGGTCATTTCGAGAACTTTTATTTCTGTACAAAAATAACATCATGGCAATTCTGCTGAAAATAGCGTCAGTCCGGGTTAGTTCCATTCAAATCATGCATTTTGCAGTCCAAAACAAGGGCAAAAGAGTTTGGAAAAGTAGATACGTTGGAGACGTATCAACTCCCCCAAGCTTAAACCTTTGCTTGTCCTCAAGCAATTCAGTTGACAAAATGAAAGTGATAAAGAAAAACTTTGACAAACTTTGTTTGATCTTGTTGTTGCAAATATGTAAAGGGAGCATTCAAGTTTTTAGCAAAGGTCATGAACTAACCATATTCACAATAACATTTAGGTCTCACGTTTACTCGTATCAATGACATAATCAACTAGCGAGTAATAATAATAAATCTCGGATGACAAAACATTCTCAAAACAATCATGATATGATATAACAAGATGGTATCTCGCTAGCCCTTTCTGAGACCGCAAAACATAAATGCAGAGCAGTCCTGAAGATCAAGGACTGACTAGACATTGTAATTCGTGGCAAAAGAGATCCAGTCACAGTCATACTCAATGTAAATTAATAACAATGCATACAAATGAAAGTGATACTCTCCAACTAGTGCTTTTTATAAGAGGATGACGACTCAACATAAAAGTAAATAGATAAGCTCTTCGTAGAGGGAAGCAGGGATTTGCAAAGGTGGCAGAGCTCGAGTTTTCAAATAGAGATAAATAATATTTTAAGTGACATACTTTCATTGTCAATATAACAACCAAGATATCTTGGTATCTTCCGTTCTACATACATTATAGGCGGTTCCCAAACAGAATGGTAAAGTTTATACTCCCCCACCACCAACAAGCACATTCCACGGCTGGTCCGAAACAACGGGTACGGTCCAACTAACAACAATCCTGGGGGTGCTTTGTTTGCAATTATTTTGATTTGATTTGAGCAACAGGTACTGACCATTTTCTCGTGAATGATGAGCGGAGTCCACTCATTGTCAGAATAACCCACCTAGCCTGGAAGATATAGACAACCCTAGTTTATACATGAGCTATTCGAGCATACAAAACATAATTTCATTTGAATGTTTAGAGTTTGGTACATGCAAATTTACTTGGAATGGCAGGTAAACACTGCATATAGGTAGATATTGTGAACTTATATGGAACAACTTTGGTGTTTATGGAAGTGGATGCACAAGCAGTAATCCCTCTTAGTACAAGTGAAGGCTAGAAAGAGACCGGGAAGCGACCAACTAGAGAGCGACACAGTCATAAACATGCATTAAGATTAACCAACAATGAGTGCAAGCATGAGTAGGATATAAATCACCATGAACATAAATATCGCGGAGGCTATGTTGATTTTGTTTCAACTACATGCGTGAACATGTGCCAAGTCAAGACGCTCGAATCATTCAAAGGAGGATACCATCCTATCATACTACATCACAACCATTTTAATAGGATGTTGGCACGCAAGGTAAACCATTATAAACTCCTAGCTAATTAAGCATGGCATGAGTAACTATAATCTCTAATTGTCATTGCAAACATATTTCTTCCATAATAGGCTGAATCAAGAATGATGAACTACCATATTTACAAAAACAAGATAGGTCGAGTTCATACCAGCTTTTCCTCATCTCAATCATTTCATCATATATCGTCATTATTGCCTTTCACTTGCACGACCGAACGATGTGGATAATAATAATAGTGCACGTGCATTCGACTAAGCTCGAATCTGCAAACATTTAATTCAAAGGAGAAGACAAGGTAATATGGGCTCTTTGTTAGATCAACAATAATGTATATGAGAGCCACTCATCATTTTCATCATGGTCTTCTCCTCTCGACCCCCAAAGAAAAGAAAATAATTTTGAAGAAACACACTGAAATATTTTTAGAGTTTTTGTTTTTCTGAAGGAAGTAAACAAGAACGAGAAAAAGTATTTACACGGGAAAGATCCCAACAAGCAAAAGAAGAACGAGAAATCTTTTTAGGTTTTCTTGTTTAATTTCTACAACTACTACAAGCATGGAAAGTAAACTATCTAAAAGCTATAACTATTTCTTTTTGTTTTTCTCAAAGTTTTTCAAACACACAAGAAGAAAGCAGAAAAGAAAATAACTAGCATGGGTAGTACAATGAAAAAGTATGAACACCGACAACTAGCAAGAATGAGTGTGTGAACATGAATGTAATGTAGGTGAGAAATACGTACTCCCCCAAGCTTAGGCTTTTGGCTTAAGTTGGTCTACGCCCATGGATCAAAGTGGTCCTCTCCGGTGTACTGAGGAGGATCCTCGGGGTTCCACTGGTTAGCGAGCTCCTGCAGATCCCACTAATAAATAGACTCCTGATATGGATCAAGTGATGGCTCTGGCTGAGGCTCTGGGGATCGTGTTCGCTCCCAGTATGCATAAATGTCATCGGACAGGATGAGGTATGTGCCTGAATGAATGTTAAACAAAGAAGGTGCAGGCAAGGTAATAATCTAACAAGTATCTCCACTATATACCAGGTTATAGATGAGTCTTTTCACCTTATCATCGCAAATAAAATCATGTGCTATCATACTTTTATAGCCCAAGAAAACAGTGTGCAGCACCTTTTCTTCTTTCTCATAGTGTCTAATAGGTATCTCAAAATATTTGGCAAGACGCGAAGCAAAGATACCTCCAAAAATGGGGTCCTTTGTGCGGTTTAGACTCAAACATTTAGCAACCATAGCGCCTAAACTGATAGTTCTATCACGAAGTAAAGCATGGCGCAAAATGGCAAGGTCAGGAGAACTAAGGCCCCCACTGTTCCCGTGACCAATGAAACATCTACTAGCAAATATTGCACAGTAACGTAGAACAGGAAAATGTACACTAGTAGTTCTTGCATCTGACACTTTTCTCTTTTCCCCTACAGTAATTTCATCAATAAATTCTGCCACATCACTAGGATGTGGTTCCTCGACGATGCCTTCAAAAGGCAATTTGCAAACCTCACAGAAATCATATAGTGACATCTCTTTAAACTCATCATATAAATAAAAATCTACCAAAGGTGGTGATCTCCTAGCATGGAAATGAAAGTTTTCCACGAAAATATTAGTGAGTAGGACGTATTGATCACACTTATCGTGGATGAATTCGGTGATGCCGGCATTCTCAGCCAAGTAACTAAAGTCTTCATAAATTCCAGCAGCCTTCAAGAATGCATCACAAGGCCATTCACACGGCCGTACCTCCACGGTGCGAGGAAGGTTGTACTTGGGATTTTCATTCTCTTCATTTTCTTTCCCTTCGAACCCCGGCTCGAGGAGCCTCTCATTCAACATTTTCTTCCTATGAAAATTTCTGAAATTTTTAGTGACTCAAAATAAAAGTGAACCAAACTCAACAAGATTGATAGCAACTACTGCCTCAAGTGCCTAGAGACTATATCATGCATGGAAACTACTTTGGACCATATAAATTTGACATGCAAGCTCAATAGCAGGGTCACCACAGCAGCAAAAGTTTGCAATAAATAAAGCACTAGAACAAAAACTAATTGGACCATTGGAGGAGTCACATACCGAAGAACAATCCCCCAAAACAGTTTTGTGAAAGGAGCTTTGAGCAAGAAGATCGAAAATGGCAGCAAAACGAGCAAGAACACGAGTTTGAGCTACGGGATGATTTTTTCTGGAGGAAAATGAAGTGTGTGGGTGCTGGAATAAGTGGAGGGGGCCACATGGGGTCCACAAGGTAGGGGTGCGCCCAGGGGGGTAGGGCGCGCCCTCCACCCTCGTGGCTCACTAGTGCATCCCCCTGGTGTGTTCTTAGTGCCAGAAATTCTCAAATATTCTATAAAAATCATACTAAATTTTCAAGGCATTTGGAGAACTTTTATTTTTGGGGTATTGTTTTATTGCATGGATAAATCAGCAAATAGACAGAAAAACTATTTTTCTTTGTTTAAACTAAATAACAGAAAGTAAAAGGAGGGTACAGAAGGTTGTGCTTTCTAACTTCATCCATCTCATGCTCATCAAAAGGAATCCACTAACAAGGTTGATCAAGTCTTGTTAACAAACCTCTTTCGAATAACATGAAAACGGAGAATTTTAGATAACACTAAGTTACCTCAACGGGGATATGCATGTCCCCAACAATAAGAATATCATATTTCTTTTTGATAGTAGGAAGAGGGAATTCAAAACCTCCAGTAGTAATAGTTGAAAATTTTCCAATAGAGTTGATACTATGAACTTGAGATTGTTTCCTCGGAAAGTGTATTGTATGCTCATTGCCATTAACATGAAAAGTGATATTGCCTTTGTAGCAATCAGTAACAGCCCCTGCAGTATTCAAAAAGGGTCTACCAAGGATGATTGACATAATGTCGTCCTCGGGAATATCAAGAATAACAAAGTACGTTAAAATTGTAATGTTTGCAACCACAACAGGCACATCCTCACAAATACCGATGGGTATAACAGTTGATTTATCAGCCATTTGCAAAGAGATTTCAGTAGGTGTTAACTTATTCAAATCAAGTCTACGATATAAAGAGAAAGGAATAACACTAACACCGGCTCCAAGATCACATAAATCAGTTTTAACATAGTTTCTTTTAATGGAGCATGGTATAGTTGGTACTCCTGGATCTCCTAATGTCTTTGCTATTCTGGCCTTAAAAGTATAATTAGCAAGCATGGTGGAAATTTCAGCTTCCGGTATCTTTCTTTTATTTGTAACAATATCTTTCATATACTTAGTATAAGGATGCATTTTAAGCATATCAGTCAAAACCATGCGCAAAAAGATAGGTCTAATCATTTCAGCAAAGCGCTCAAAATCCTCATCATCCTTTTTCTTGGATGGCTTAGGAGGAAAAGGCATGGGTTTTTGAACCCATGGTTCTCTTTCTTTACCGTGCTTCCTAGCAACGAAGTCTCTCTTATCATAACGTTGATTCTTTGATTGTGGGTTATCAAGATGAATAAAAGGTTCAATCTCTACCTCATTATCATTACTAGGTTGAGCATCAACATGAATATCATCATTGACATCATCACTAGGTTTATGTTCATTACCAGATTGTGTTTCAACATCAAAAATAGAAATATCATTGAGATTCTCAGGTGTTTCAATAACAGGTTCACTAGAAGCATGCAAAATTCTATCCTTATTCTTTTTCTTTTTATTAGAAGGACTAGGTGTATCAGTATTAATTCTCTAAGAGTCTTGCTCAATTCTCTTAGGATGGCCCTCTGGATACAAAGGTTCCTGGATCATTTTACCACCTCTGGTCATAATTCCAACAACATTATCATTATTCTTATATTGAACTCATTGAGCAAATCATCTTGTGCCTTAAGTATTTATTCTACTTGAGTTGTAACCATGAAAGCATGTTTACTAATAAGCTTAAGATCACTTTTAACTCTAGACATATAATCACTCAAGTGTTCAACCATATAAGCATATAACGTTTCAATTGTCTACCAACATCGTTGAAGTTTTCTTGTTTAACAATAAAATCATCAAACTCATCCAAACATTTACTAGCAGACTTGTTGTAAGGAATATCACCTTCATCAAATCTATAGAGAGAATTTACCTTTACTACCTTGTGTCGGGTTATCAAGACCTTGTATCTCCTCAATAGGCGGTAAATTCTTATCATCTTCAGCTTTAATACCTTTTTTCATAGATTTCTTTGCCTCTTGCATATCTTCAGGACTGAGAAATAGAATACCTCTTTTCTTCGGGGTTGTCTTAGGAGTTGGTTCAGGAAGTGTCCAATCATTATTATTACTCAGTATATCATTCAATAGCAATTCAGCTTGCTCAACAGTTCTTTCCCTAAAAACACAACTAGCACAACTATCCAGGTGGTCTCTGGAAGCATCAGTTATTCCATTATAAAAGATATCAAGTATTTCATTTTTCTTGAGAGGATGATCAGGCAAAGCATTAAGTAATTGGAGAAGCCTCCCCAAGCTTGTGGGAGACTCTCTTCTTCAATTTGCACAAAATTAAATATTTCGCTGAAGACAACTTGTTTCTTATGAGCAGGGAAATATTTTGCACAGAAGTAATAAATCATATCCTGGGGAGTACGCACACAACTAGGAGCAAGAGAATTAAACCATATCTTGGCATCACCCTTTAACGAGAAAGGAAACAATTTAAGAATATAGTAATAGCGAATTTTTTCCTCACGAGTAAATAGGGTGGCTATATCATTCAATTTAGTAAGATGTGCCACAACAGTTTTAGATTCATAACCATAGAAAGGACCAGATTCAACCAAAGTAATCAACTCAGGATTGACAGAGAATTCATAATCCTCATCAGTAACACAGATAGGTGAAGTAGCAAACGTAGGATCATATTGCATTCTAGCATTCAAATACTTTTCTTTCAGCTTAGCTAATAGTTTCTTAAGATGATATCTATCATTGCAAGCAAGAAAGTCTCTAGTGGTTTCTTCATCCATAATATAACCCTGAGGTACAACAGGCAATTCATATCTAGGGGGAGAATCTTCATCATCAGTTTTAGTAATTTTAATCTCTCTAACCCTAGCAAGTTGTTCATCAAGAAATTCACCTAGTGGCATATTATTATCAAGCAGAGAAGTAGTATCATCATAAGCATCATGCATAGCATAAGTGGCATCATCAATAACATGCGACATATCGGAATCAATAGCAGGTGTAGGTGTCACAAGTTTACTCAAAACAGAAGGTGAATCAAGTGCAGAGTTAGATGGCAGTTCCTTACCTCCCCTCGTAGTTGAGGGATAGATCTTGGTTTTGTCGTCTTTCAGATTCCTCATAGTGATCAACAGATATAAATCCCAAGTGACTCAGAGAATAGAGCTATGCTCCCAGGCAACAGCGCCAGAAAAAGGTCTTGATAACCCACAAGTACAGGTGATCGCAACAGTTTTCGAGGGTAGAGTATTCAACCCAAATTTATTGATTCGACACAAGGGGAGCCAAAGAATATTCTCAAGTATTTGCAGCGCCAGAAAAAGGTCTTGATAACCCACAAGTATAGTGGATCGCAACAGTTTTCGAGGGTAGAGTATTCAACCCAAATTTATTGATTCGACACAAGGGGAGCCAAAAAAGTTCAAATATAGGTGTTGAAATGAAAACTAGATAACTCGGATGAATGTTTGGTTTTTAGTCCAAGTGATTATGTGTGTGTTGGACCATGTTGAACCAAGTTGTTGTTAAGATACCTCGGGTGACATGACTTACCTATGCAATTTTTATGTTGCCAAATTTTAATACCAATGTTGGGCCTTATAGAAGAGTTCAATGCTAGATAAATCGATTCAAAGGGGTGGGGACATAACGCTCACACATGATAGGATGCGCTGATCAATGAAAAAATAGCCAGATTTGGGTATCTAAGGTTCACCAGAGTGGAACAAAACGTCGGGTCATAGGCCTAAGCCTTCCACCCTTAGTCAAGTATACATGCATGATTAAGCAATTCAGCATAATCATAATGACATCGCAAAGATATCCATGTTGTCACATGGAAAGAATTTGCAACTGCAACTAGCAAAACTATAAGAGGGGTTGAGCACGCGGTAACATAGTCAATCAAAGGTTTCACTACATAGTGGAGGTTAGAGCATCTCCAATAGACGGTCGATATGTAAAAACAACCAACTTTTGGATCTTCTGAGGCAAAAAACAACTCTCCAACACACTAGTAGAAAAAGCCCCATTTGTCCCGGTTACCGAACCGGGACTAAAGTGCCGGTACTAAAGACCAACACATTTAGTCCCGGTTCGCCCACGAACCGGGACAGATGGGGCTCCACGTGGCCACTGCGGCTTGCCCAGGAAGGATGACGTTTTGTCTCGGTTGGTGCCACCAACCGAGACCAAAAGGCTTCCATGCGTCAGCAGTTCAGGGGCTGGGGTTTTTTTTTGAGGGGGGTGGGTTGGAGGTTTTGGGGTTTTTGTAGGGTTAATTTAGGGGTTTCATATATTGTGTTTGCTAGTTAATAGAGAGAATTGTCCTCTCTTATCTCCGTGCTTGGTAGAGGCTACGTACTATACGTATAGAGAGGACTCGACACGCTAGCTAGCTAGTAAGCAAATGAAGGAAACCATTAAGTACAGAAGATCATCATGAATATATATAGAGAGAAGTGATCGACCTCTCCTTCTCCAAGAGATTGGTCGAACAATAAGTTTTCGTATATCTATCCGACGCTACTGGCTACATATATATATATAATATAAGATCTCTTACAAAATCCCCTAACATCTGAACTCAACTTCCACATGGTATTCTCCGTGTTTGTCGATGACGTGGTCAAGAAAGAATCCCGCCAATTCCTCTTGAATTGCTCCTATGCGATCTTGTGGTAGGAGTTCATCCCGCATCTGAAACATCTAATTTGAATAAGGGGGTCAATACATATATATGAACGAAACTCAACACAAATGATGGTAATAAAATAAAATTGTGAATATTATTGCTTATGGACTTCATATTGTTGTTTAGAGTAGCCCCGCTCACAGGTCGTGTGGCGGATGAACAAGCAAATGTAGTATCCACTGAAATCATTGCCGGGTTCCTGCCACAACCACTTTACAAGAAATAGAGGTCAATCAAACTGATAAGCAAGCATGCTAAATGGTATTGATGAAATTATCTAGAATCAATGGGAGATGCGCAGAACTAGCTAGTAGTACTTACTTTCGGGTGGTTAAATCGCAGCTCCGCCGGCAGTCCCAGAGCTTGTGCGGTGAACTTTTTTCAAACCCTGCCAGACAAAGAAAACAATTACTTGATATCAAGAAATGAATAAAGTTGCTGATATGGTGTGATAATGATCGATTGAACTTACTTCTCGAGCATTTTAGACATGGTCACATACTCCTCAGGATTTTTTTGTTTCCAGTCTATGACGGTTACTAGTCCTCGCTCAAGCTTAATCTCTAGCAGAATAAAGTGGAAGCTGCACACGCATGCATAACTCATCAATTACATTACTATAACCTCGAGTAATAAGGGAAACCGAATATGCACAAGACAGTAACACTCACCTGTATTCGTAAGGAAAGAGTATTGTATCTTTGTTTTGATTTCGAATTAACGATGCGAGCAAGCTGGCCTCGGTTTGTTTGGCATCATGTTTAACATTGCATTCATCCATGAGATTTGTGTTAATGAACCCAATATCACCTACTTGTCTTTTTCTTCAATTCGGCGATCTTCAATCTGCATAATATAGTGAGGATAATTATATATACATGCAATGAAAGAGCTGAGCTATATATAGAGAGAGACTTAATTAATTACACAGAAGTAGTACTTACAAACAGTAGCAAGTGATGATTGTTTTATTGAGGGCCTTTTGATTGAAAAAACTGGAAGAACTCCTCATATGGAACAGACAACAGATCAATTCCAACGAGGTCGTGCTCCTCTTTAACTCTCAGCGTCAAAGTATCCATCCCAGACTTCCTGCAGATGTCCATGTACCAATCATGGAATTTTTGCATCATCGTTGTTAGAGGAGTACCAGGTTTGACGAGAGGCTTCCCGTGCCGAAATTTGAATGTGTCCACCTCCATTATATCAAAAAGTGCATTGTCGGGCATGTAATCTCTAGGATTGGTACCGGGCAGCATCCCCAGAAGATTAGCGTCGATATCGCTAGACACATTGAGCAGGGGGCACGATTGCTTTGCTTGTTGGCCGAGCTAGGGAAT
Source organism: Triticum aestivum (assembly GCF_018294505.1). Lineage (NCBI taxonomy): Eukaryota > Viridiplantae > Streptophyta > Magnoliopsida > Poales > Poaceae > Triticum > Triticum aestivum. The sequence goes on along the minus strand of NC_057798.1, from coordinate 793,885,372 downwards.
TATTTACCCACTTATTCGTTCTGCTAACTTTTGATCAGTGCAATTACTTCCCGGCCGCTCAGCTTCCTTATATGTCCTTTCAATAACACGGTCATAGTTGGATTGTGGCGGAGGCGGTGATGGTCGCTGCAGGGCATCCAAAGTGCGCTTCGCTTTCACCAGATCTATCTTCTCCTCCGGAGGTGGATGTTTCTTAGCTTTTACCGATTCAAAGAAGTCCCTCACTTGGCTTTCATAGATCTTCTGGTTTTCCTCCTCGCTCCTCTCGTATGGTAACTTCTCTAGAGGCTTGAGAGATGATGGACCGAATCTGTATTGCCTCCCGCCTGTGGCTGTACTGCTAGACGCCTGTAACATTCCATTTTTGCCTCCATTTGTTTTATTTGAATTTTAATCCAAGGAACTTTGAGAAACTCAAGGACCAAAAGGGAGAGTTGGAAGTTTCCCTAAAGCTATTTTTGAAAATGTCGAAGTTGAGAATTTGGATCAATTTTGGTTTCATCAAAATTCACTTCCATTATATCAAAAATAAAATAAAGGGAGAAGATAAAATGACTTCTTCGAAATCGGAAGGAAAATATTGGAATTTGAATTTGGAAACAAAATATATTTGTTGGGTTTTATTTGCTATTTATTTTATTAGTTTAGCAAAAATGTTTTTTACTTGCATTTTAGGCCAGATAAAAGTTCACTAGGTCATATATAAGACCATATAATTATGTGAACATTTTTCTTCAAATCTAAATAATAATTCTGAGAGAGCGAACAATTTATTTATTGATTATCTAGTCTAATATTGTTATTAGTTAAGTTTTCCCTGTGTCAGATTATCTAGCCCATCTATCTCTTCTATATTTTTTTTCTCCTTTGCCCTTGGCCCAACTTCTCACACTAAGGCCCAAATATTTTCAGCCCAACCGATGGCCATCTTCCTCCTCTCATCGTTACACAAATAATGAACAAAGAGCAACAACCATGGACGCATGTACCTCGATACCTCCCCTCCTCTCCCTCCCCGCATCCACTAACCCCAGAATTGGTTACCTCCCTTCCTTAACTCCTCTCTTCCCCATTACCTCCATGCTAATGCGCCCTAATGGTCATCAACAGCAACAGAAACGTCCACCATTAACGCCATAACGCCGATAAACGCCCCGGACTCATCCAACATTCCCTCGTTCTTATATAAGTCCTATTGCATTTCTCATAGTTCCCTCACCCGATTCACCTTCTCTATAGGAGCTATCTCCCTCTGTACTGCGAGGAATTTCTCGCCGGAGTGCGTACAACAGCAGTTGTTCGTCGAAGATTCCGTCATTGTCGGGGCATTCCAGGTCCTCTACTTTCTTCCTTTGTTTAGCCCACATCATGATGCTTCTTTTGAAATTTTAATTCATCCATTTTCATCAGCGGAGCGCATTGTACAGGAGCTCTGCGTTTGCCGGTCGTAGTGTACAATTCCGGCGACCTCTCACCGTGTGTACAGGAAGAAATCTACAACCACAACTTGTTCAAGTGGTTCACCTCATCGTCCTCTACACCGTCCCGCACGCATCCTTCACCGAAGCACACCAGAGACGCCTTCTTCCTCGACTCTGGCGACAAGTCCGGTGAGCACCCAGCAAGCCAATAAGAGAGCGCCATTTGGCATCTGGCCAATTGTTTTTCTCTTTTCCCAGTATTTTTTCCAATCTCAGATTCTATACCAATTCTTCTAGTATATCTTTTAGTCTATAGATCCGATTTAGTTGATTCCTTTTCCTACGGCTTCATAAAAATATCCTCTATCCATAGAACCAAACGAAAAATATTTTCGCAAACTTTAAATTTTGAATTCAAACCGATCTCAATACAAACTTTGTTAGGCCGTAACTCCAGTTTCGTAACGCCGTTTTAGGTATTCTTGTTGAAAATCGAAGCTCGTGACGTGTATTTTCTGTTAAAACCAAAACCATTTATTTTTGTTGAAGTTAAAATTTCTTTCTGTACAGAAACTTTATTTGGTTGTTTTTGAAGTTTCCCGAAGTCTTTTATTTGTTTTTCTTTTTGGATCTTTGCTTCTATGCTTATGCATGTTATTGCTTGCTTACGCTAGATCATCCAGAGTGCGAAGCTTGCTACTACGAATCCTTAGAGTTCAACGATCGTCAGCAAGGCAAGTTAACACTTTGATCATAATTTTCAATACCCAGTTTTTTACTATGCATTAGTTTAACCCTCAAAGATTGCATGAGTAGGATTGGGAACATGTGGTTATGCCATGTAGTTCATGTGGTAGGAACCTATGACCTTTGATCACCCCGGCAATATTCGTTATGTCATATATTTCTTAGCCATGCTTGTAGACGAGCATTCGTATGAGTGATCCATGCAAGTTGCGAGAGATAATAATTTTGGGACAACATAAGGTGGCAACTTTAATACACATCTCGGTGGATTGTTTGGGGCACCTGGAGAAACCAGTGCTTGCCCAAGGGGAATATTGGATTACCCGTGTGATTATCCTAGGTCCGCCACCCAGGCTCAAAGGGATCATAAGATATTTCATGCCTAGAAATTTACGTTTGCAGCCACAAGCCATTATGGGCTCTGACATAGTTGAGTAAGTTGTGTGACCTCTTTCCGTGGTAGACTAGTTGATGTACAGGAAAGTAGGTGTGCCGGTCTACCCAGGGTTAAGGGGAAACACTTCTGAAAGGCTATGTCTAGATCTTCCGATCATGGAGGTGGTCGAGTCTTGTGGGGAAAAGTGCGCAAACCTCTGCAGAGTGTACAAACTAATCAAGATTAGCTGTGTCCCTCGTTATGGACAATTTGAGTATCTAGAAGTGAATTATTCATTGATCTCATCACTCTATTTGATGAAATTATTGGGTTACTAGAATTTTGGGTTTGCGTTGGAGGAACCTTCTCAATATTGGCATTTTAACTTAGTAGTAATAAAAAAAATTATTCCTTTGTTGTAGGGTAAAATTTACTTTATGCAAAAATTAAACTTAGAGCCTCCACCAGCTAAATTTTCATATAGAGTTTTCATTATTATTCTATGGTGTGAAATTGACGGCATATTCCATGTGCTCACCTACACGCCTGCAACATGTCATGTTGCAGAGTTTTTCGATGAGGATTAAAGGTGCGATAGGTCGTTGTTCTACACTTAGTTTGCCATGGAGTTTGATGGACTCATTTACCTTTGATGCTTCCGTAGTTATTTTTATTTAGATGGCCAACCTTTGGCCATATTATTTTAATCAATACTCTTTTGAGGACCTCGATGTAATACAATGTGTGCTTGAACTTTGTTAGAATTCCTCGAGTACTGTGTGTGTCAGCATCCTGATCTAGGGATGCCACTTAAGCACAGAGACTTCGATCCATTTGGGTCGGGTCGCTACAAGATGGTATCATACCACACAATGACTGTAGGACGCGACCACTAGGAAATGGAAAACCATAGGAAGAAAAATCTATTTTACGGCTTCCTTATATATCCATTGGCCTATACTCTTCTCTCTTCATTTCTATCTCTTCTCTACTTCAATAAAATAGTAGTTGAATCCCATCACCAAGTTGCTCAGTCCGATGAGACCATGACCTATTAAGACATCATCAACGAAGAAGAAGAAGCTAGAGTTGACATTGATTTGAGAAGATTTAGTTTAGACCACCACTACCAAGTTGAGTCCAACTAATGATTTGCGGTAGTATGAAGAGATCATATCTCTTGTGGATATGACCTTACCTGTAGGTTTTGCTTGTGTGGTGTGATCTATGTGAATTGCTTGATTTGAAGTTTTCTTGCTGTCATAAGCATATGGGTAGTGATTTCTCTCATTTGGCCCTTATTCTATTCTAATTTCTCATCCACTCTAAACCGTACCGGATGCCCGCAAATGATCTGGAAGAAATTAAGAAGCAAATTAAAGAAATGTTGGAGAAAGGTTATATTCGACTGAGTTCATCACCTTGGGGAGCCCAAGTGCTTCTAGTAGAGAAGACGGATGGATCCTTGAGAATGGTTGTAGATTATCATGCGCTGAATGAAGTGACAATCAAGAACAAGTACTCTCTGCCAATGATCAATGATTTTCTTGACCAGCTACAAGGAGCAAAAGTTTTCTCCAAGATCGATCTTTGATCAGGATATCATCAGCTGAAGATTCAAGAACATGACATACCCGAGACAGCCTTTACCACGAGATATGGGCTTTATGAGTACATGGTCATGTCTTTTGGTTTGACTAACGCCCCTGCCTATTTTATGAGTATGATGAATAAGGTATTCATGGAGTTCTTGGGTAAGTTTGTTGTGGTATTCATTGATGACATATTGATTTACTCGAAGAATGAAGAAGAACACAAGGAACATTTGCGCTTGGTTCTTGAGAAGCTCAGGGAACATCAGCTTTATGCAAAGTTCAGCAAGTGTGTATTCTGGTTGAAGGAAGTCAGATTTCTTGGACATGTTATATCAGGAGAAGGAATAGTTGTAGACCCCTCAAAGGTTGAATTGGTCACCGAATGGAAGGCACCCACCTCAGTCGGAGAGATTCACAGTTTCCTTGGACTCGCAGGATATTATCGGAGGTTTATTAAAAATTTCTCGAAGATTATGAAGCCCATGACAGAGTTATTGAAGAAAGACAACAAGTTTAATTGGACCAAGGAATGTGAGGCTAGCTTTCTGGAGTTGAAGAAACGTTTGGTTATAGCCCGAGTGCTAATCCTTCCGAATATACGCAAGGATTTCCAAGTGTATTGCGACGCTTCATGTTAGGGACTTGGAGGTGTTCTTATGCAAGAAGGAAGAGTTGTTTCATATGCTTCACGTCAGCTTCGACCTCATGAGACGAATTATGCCACACATGATTTGGAGTTAGTAGCCGTAGTGCACGCATTCAAGACCTGGAGACATTTTCTTATCGGAAATCGTTGTGATGTTTACACGGATCATAAGAGTTTGAAACACATCTTCACGCAGAAGGAGTTGAACCTCAGGCAGAGAAGATGGTTGGAGCTCATAAAGGATTATGACATGAAATTGCATTATCACCCAGGAAAGGCCAATGTTGTGGCAGATGCATTGAGCCGCAAGAGCTATGTTAATACCCTCACAGCAGGAGGATTACCTCAGGAGTTAATTGATGATATCCGATTGGAGATAGTACCACGAGGTTTTGTTGCCGCAATGTAAATCCAGTCCACTTTGTTGGGAAAGATCCGAGAAGCACAGAAGTTAGACAAAGGTATTGCGTAGATAAAGGGAAGGGTGAACCAAGGAAAGGCAGAAGGATTTCGTGAGGATGAACATGAAACCTTATGGTTTGAGCAGCATATTTACGTGCCAAATGACCTAGAGATCAGGAAGTTGATTCTTCAGGAGGCTTATGATTCGCCTTACTCGATACACTCGGGCAACACCAAGATGTATTTGGACTTGAAGGAAAGTTTCTGGTGGACATGTATGAAGAAGGATATTGCCGAGTATGTCGCAGTATGTGACATATGTCAGAGGGTTAAGGCAGAGCACCAGAAACCAACATGATTACTTCAGGCTTTGCCGATACCATATTGGTAGTGGGACAAGCTTGGCATGGACTTCATTACAGGATTACCCAGGACCCGATCAGGCTATGATTCAATTTCGGTAGTAGTTGATCGCTTGACCAAGGTAGCTCACTTCATCCCCGTGAAAACCACATATACAAGTGCTAAGTTGGCCAAGATATACATGACCGGGATCGTATGTCTGCATGGAGTTCTAAGGACCATTGTATCAGGTAGAGGAACACAATTTACCTCAAAGTTTTGGCATCAGTTACGCGGAACTTTAGGTACCAGGCTAGAGTTCAGTACAACTTTTCATCCACAGACAGATGGGCAGACCGAGAGAGTCAACCAGATTCTGAAGGACATGTCGAGAGATTGTGCGCTAGATTATGGATCTAGTTGGGATGATAATTTGCCATACACAGAATTCTCATATAACAACAGCTATCAAGCTAGTCTGGAGATGGCCCCTTTTAAAGCTTTGTATGGAAGGAGGTGCAGGACACCATTGATGCGGGATGCAGTTGGAGACTGTAAATTATTTGGACCATATTTAATTAGAGATTCAAAGGAGAAAGTCAAGATGATCCATGACAGACTCAAGGTAGCCCAATCCAGACAGAAGAGTTATGCCGATACTAAACGCAAGGAGGTAACCTATGAAGTCGGAGATAGAGCATATCTGCATGTGTCGCCACTTCGAGGAGTTAAATGATTTGGAGTCAAAGGAAAGTTAGCACCACGACTTGTGGGGGCGTACAGAGTTTTAGAATGCATGGGTGAAGTTTCCAACAAGTTGGAATTACCCGAAGCCTTGTCAAGAGGTCATGATGTGTTTCACGTTTCCCAGTTGAAGAAGTGCCATGCAGAGATGGCCGATATTCCTTTGAGATATATAGTGCCACTGGAGGCCATACAGTTGGATAGTGATCAGACCTATGAGGATAAGCCCATCAAGATTCTCGAAACTGCAAGTAGGGTTACCCGCAACAAGGTCATCAAGTTTTGCAAGGTTCAGTGGAGTCATCATACTAAGGAAGAAGCCACTTGGGAACAAGAAGAAGATCTTCGACAGGACCACCCACACCTTTTTGCTAGCCAACCGAATATCGAGGGCGAGATTCATCTTAAGGGGGGTAGGTTTGTAACATTCCAATTTTCAATTTGGATGTTTATAAATAGATCATTCATATGCATCCATGATTTATGCATTTTTGCCTCCATTTGTTTTATTTGAATTTTAATCCAAGGAACTTTGAGCAACTCAAGGACCAAAAGAGAGAGTTGGAAGTTTCTCTAAAACTATTTTTGAAAATGTTGAAGTTGAGAATTTGGATCAATTTTGGTTTCATCAAAATTCATTTCCTTTATATCAAAAATAAAATAAAGGGAAAAGATAAAATGACTTCTTCGAAATCAGAAGGAAAATATTGGAATTTGAATTTGGAATCAAAATATATTTGTTGGGTTTTATTTGAAATTTATTATATTAGTTTAGCAAAAATGTTTTTTTACTTGCATTTTAGGCCAGATAAAAGTTCACTAGGTCATATATAAGAACATATAATTATGTGATCATTTTTCTTCAGATCTAAATAATAATTCTGAGAGAGCGAACAATTTATTTATTGATTATCTAGTCTAATATTATTATTAGTTTAGTTTTCTCTCTGTCAGCCTATCTAGCCCATCTATCTCTTCTATATTTTTTTCTCCTTTTCCCTTGGCCCTACTTCTCCCACTAAGCCCAAATCTTTTCAGCCCAACTGATGGCCATCTTCCTCCTCTCATCGTTACAGAAACAATGAACAGAGAGCAACAGCCATGGGCGCCTCCCCTCCTCTCCCTCCCCACACCCACTAACCCCAGAATCGGTTCCCTCCCTTCCTTAACTCCTCTCTTCCCCATTACCTCCATGCTAATGCACCCTAATGGTTATCAACAGCAACGGAAACGTTCGCCATTAACGCCATAACGCCGATGAATGCCCTGAACTCCTCCAGCCTTCCCTCGTTCCTATATAAGATTGCGTTTCTCATAGTTCCCTCACCCGATTCACCCTCTCTATAGGAGCTATCTCCCTCTGTACCGCGAGGAATTTCTTGCCGGAGTGCATACAACAACAGTTGTTCGTCGAAGATTCCGTCATTGTCGGGGCATTCCAGGTCCTCTACTTTCTTCCTTTGTTTAGCCCACATCACGACGCTTCTTTTGAAATTTTAATTCATCCATTTTCAGCACCGGAGCGCATTGTACAGGAGCTCTGCGTTTGCCGGTCGTAGTGTACAATTCCGGCGACCTCTCACCGTGTGTACAAGAAGAAATCTACAACCACAACTTGTTCAAGTGGTTAAACTCATCGTCCTGTACACCCCCCCGCACGCATCCTTCGCCGAAGCACACTGGTGCCGCCTTCTTCCTCGTCTCCGGCGACAAGTCCGGTGAGCACCCAGCCAGCCAATCAGAGAGCGCCATTTGGCATCTGGCCAATTGTTTTTCTCTTTTCCAGTATTTTTTCCAATCTCAGATTCTATACCAATTCTTGTTTCTAGTATATCTTTTAGTCTATAGATCCGATTTAGTTGATTCCTTTTCCTACGACTTCATAAAAATATCCTCTATCCAGAGAACCAAACGAAAAATATTTCTGAAAACTTTAAATTTTGAATTCAAACAGATCTGAATTCAAACTTCGTTAGGCCGTAACTCGAGTTTTGTAACTCCTTTTTAGGTGATTCTTGTTGAAAATCGAAGCTCGTGACGTGTATTTTCTGTTAAACCCAAAACCATTTATTTTTGTTGAAGTTAAAATTTTATTCTGTACATAAACTTTATTTGGTTGTTTTTGAAGTTTTCCGAAGTCTTTTATTTGTTTTTCTTTTTGGATCTTTGCTTGTATGCTTATGTATGTTATTGCTTGCTTACGCTAGATCATCCAGAGTGGGAAGCTTGCTACTACGAATCTTTAGAGTTCAACGATCGTCAGCAAGGCAAGTTCACACTTTGATCATAATTTTCAATACCCAGTTTTTTACTGTGCATTAGTTTAACCCTCAAAGTTTGCATGAGTAGGATTGGGAATATGTGGTTATGCCATGTAGTTCATGTGGTAGGAACCTATGACCTTTGATCACCCCGGGAATATTCGTTATGTCATATATTTCTTAGCCATGCTTGTAGACGGGGATTGGTATGAGTGATCCATGCAAGTTGCGAGAGATAATAATTTTGGGTAAACATAAGGTGGCAACTTTAATGCACATCTGGGTGGATTGTTTGGGGCACCTGGAGAAACCAGTGCTTGCCCAAGGGGAATCCCGGAGTACCCGTGTGATTACCCTAGGTCCGCCACCCAGGCTCAAAGGGATCATAAGATATTTCATGCCTAGAAACTTCGGTGTGCAGCCACAAGCCATTATGGGCTCTGGCATAGTTCAGTAAGTTGTGTGACCTCTTTCCGTGGTAGACTAGCTGATGTAGGGGAAAGTAGGTGTACCAGTCTACCCAGGGTTAAGGGGAAGCACTTCTGAAAGGCTATGTCTTGATCTCGATCATGGAGGTGGTCGAGTCTTGTGGGGAAAAGTGTGCAAACCTCTGCAGAGTGTACAAACTAATCATGATTAGCCGTGTCCCTGGTTATGGACAACTTGAGTATCATGATTAGAAGTGAATTATTGGTTGATCTCATCACTCTATTTAATGAAATTATTGGGTTACTAATAACTTGGGAATTTTGGGAGTTGGATGAACCTTCTCAATAATGGCATTTTAACTTTGTACTAACAAAAAAATTATTCCTTGGTTGTAGGGTAAAATTTGCTTTATACAAAAATTAAACTTAGAGCCTCCACCAGCTAAATTTGCATATAGAGATAGTCTTTTTCATTATTATTCTATGGTGTGAAATTGCCAGCATATTCCATGTGCTGACCTACACGGCTGCAACATCTCATGTTGCAGAGGTTTTCGACGAGGATTAATGGTGCGATAGGTCGTTGTTCTGCACTTAGGTTGCCGTGGAGTTTGATGGACTCATTTACCTTCGATGCTTCCACGGTTATTTTTATTTAGATGGCCAACCTTTGGCTGTATTATTGTAATAAATCCTCTTTTGAGGACCTCGATGTAATAAAGTGTGTGCTTGAACTCTGTTATAATTCCTCGAGTATTGTGTGTGTCAGCATACTAATCCAGGGATGAAACTTAAGCACAGAGACTTCGATCCATTTGTGTCGGGTCGCTACAACGCCGGAGCAGCCAGAGTGGATGCGGCTGTCTTCTTTCATTGCTTACGAGGCGGAGAAGAAGGAGGCGGACTGCTACGACGCGTCGGAGCAGCCGAAGTGGTGGCATCTGTGTTCCACCGTCGCCGTTGCTTATGAGGCGGTGAAGGAGGAGGCGGGCTGCTCGAATGCGCCGGAGCAGGCGGAGAAGGAGGCGGAGTACTGCCGCCCTCACACGTCGGAGCAGGAGGCGGAGTGCCCTGATCACTCGCCCGAGGAAGAGGAGGAGGAGGCGGAGGAGGCGGAGTGACCATCTGACTCGCAGGAGGCATGAAGTTCAGAAGGTTGATGTGCTCCTTCCGCCATAGACACAGAGTCTTCATAGCAAGACCCAGCTGAGTCTCCCCATCACCTGTAGGGTGCTCAAGCTAGAGCTCCTCAAATCCCTCTGTTATTTCATCCACCATCACAACAACATAGCCTTGTGGAATTGGACGACAGTGAAAAGTTGCTCCGGGTGAAAGAGGGAACACAGAGCCGACAGCCGCCTTGACTTTGAGTTGAAGCCATTGCGTCATAAGGTGGCACTAGTGTGAATCTATGATAAAATCCATGGGGTATCTAGGACCCGTCAAGTCAGGTTGCTGAACAAGCTCGGTGGAAGCCACGCTGCTTCTCCGCTGAGATGGCGGGGTAGCTTCTGGGGTAGATTGGGCAGGATCTCGTAGCTGGTTCTCAACGTCTTGTTGTTCCTCTAGCTTCGGTACCCTTGCCTTAAGCTGCTGCAGTTTGATCTGCTCTACTTTCCTCCTCCTCTCTTGGGTTTTGTAACCGCCTGCATCGGGAAACCCAACCTTCCACGCAACAGAGCCTGTCATGCCTCGTGTTCGTCCAGGGTGCTTAGGATTCCCGATGGCCTTTGTGAGCTCGTTGTTCTCTCTGTCGGGAACAAACATCCCTTCCTGTGCTTCGTTGATTGCTTTCTGAAGCTTCGTGATGTGTGTTGCAAGTTGTTTGTCTGTCCAACATCACTTCCCTGTTTCAGGGTCCAAAGTTCCCCCAACCCTGAAGAACCAAGTCCTTCAACGGTCTGGCCAGTGCTATGTATGTGGTTCGACCCCTTTAGCAATCAGGTCCTGCTCAGCTTTGTCCCACAATGGCCAGGCTTTGAGGTAGCCACCTGACCCCATGTGATGGTGATGCTCCTCTCTAATGTCTTGTTAATCACTGACATCTTCTTACTCCTCTCTAATGTCTTGTGGGCCACAAATGCGGGCCAGTGATCTCTTATCTTCTCAAATCGGCTGGTGAATTCTAGAGTCTTGTTTTGGTCAACATACGTTGATTTCAACTCATTCTTCCACCTCCTGAATAGACCTGCCATCTTCTTGAGAGCACGAGCCTTGATCAATGGCTCTATAACTGGTGCTACCTCCTGAGCATGCATTGGTTTTTCCCTTGAAGAGGAACGGGTGATGCAGCAAAGTAGCGTAAGTATTTCCCTCTGTTTTGAGAACCAAGGTATCAATCCAGTAGGTGGCTCCTCAAAAGTCCCACGCACCTACACAAATAAACAAGAAACTCGCAACCAACGCGATAAAGGGGTTGTCAATCCCTTCACAGAAACTTGCGAAAGTAAGATCTGATAGAGATAATATGATAATATAAATATTTTTGGTATTTTTATGATATAGATTGGAAAATAAAAGATGAAAATAAAAGTAGATGGGAAACTTATATGATAAAAGATGGACCCGGGGGCTATAGGTTTCACTAGTGGCTTCTCTCAAGATAGCATAATTATTACGGTGGGTGAACAAATTACTGTCGAGCAATTGATAGAAAAGTGCGTAGTTATGAGAATATCTAGGCATGATCATGTATATAGGCATCACGTCCGCAACAAGTAGACCGACTCCTGCCTGCATCTACTACTATTACTCCACACATCGACCGACTCCTGCCTGCATCTAGAGTATTAAGTTCATAAGAACAGAGTAACACATTAAGCAAGATGGCATGATGTAGAGGGATAAACTCATGCAATATGAAATAAACCCCATCTTTTTATCCTCGATGGCAACAATACAATACGTGCCTTGTTGCCCCTACTGTCACTGGGAAAGGACACCGCAAGATTGAACCCAAAGCTAAGCACTTCTCCCATGTCAAGAAAGATCAATCTAGTAGGCCAAACCAAACTGATAATTCGAAGAGACTTGCAAAGATAACCAATCATTCATTAAAGAATTCAGAGGAGATTCAAATATTTCTCATAGATAAACTTGAGCATAAACCCACAATTCATCGGATCTCGACAAATACACCGCAAAAAGAGTTACATCAAATAGATCTCCAAGAAGAGGAAGGAGAACTTTGTATTGAGAATCAAAGAGAGAGAACAAGCCATCTAGCTAATAACTATTGACCCGAAGGTCTATGGTAAACTACTCACAACTCATCGGAGAGGCCTTGGTTGTGATGGAGAGGCCCTCCATGGTCAATTCCCCCTCCGGTGGAGCGCCACCGAAGGCTCCAAGATGGGATATCGCGGATCCAGAAGGTTGCGGCGGTGGAAATAGTTTTTCGTGGTGCTCCTAGATGTTTTCGGGGTACGAAGATATATATAGGCGAAGGAAGTCGGTCAGGTGAGCCACGAGGGGCCCACGAGGCAAGGGGTGCGCCCACCCTTACTATGCGTGCCGGCCACCCTCGTGGCCTCCCCGGCTGCTTCTTGACGTCCACTCCAAGTCTCCTGGATTGCGTTTGTCCCAAAAAGATCGCTCCCGAAGGTTTCATTCCGTTTGGACTCCGTTTGATATTCCTTTCCTTTGATATACTGAAATAGGCAAAAAAACAACAATTCGGGTTGGGCCTCCGGTTAGTAGGTTAGTCCCAAAAATGATGTAAAAGTGTAAAGTGAAGACCATAAACATCCAAAATAGGTAATATAATAGCATGGGCAAATAAAAAATTATAGATACATTGGAGACATATCAAGCATCCCCAAGCTTAATTCCTGCTCGTCCTCGAGTAGGTAAATGATAAAAACAGAATTTTTGATGTGGAATGCTACCTAGCATATTTCTCAATGTATTTCTCTTTATTGTGGAATGAATGTTCAGATCAAATGATTCAAAATAAAAGTTCATATTGACAAAAGGATAATAATACTTCAAGCATACTAACTAAGCAATCATGTCTTCTCAAAATAACATGGCAAAGGAAAGTTCATCCCTACAAAATCATATAGTTTTGTCATGCTTCATTTTCGTTACACAAGAATGCTCTCATCATGCACAAGCCCGATGACGAGCCAAGCAATTGTTTCATACTTTAGTAATCTCAAACTTTTTTCAACCTTAACGCAATACATGAGTGTGAGCCATGGATATAGCACTATGGGTGGAATAGAATATAATGATATGGGTTATGTGGAGAAGACAAAAAAACGAGAAAGTCTCACATCAACGCGGCTAATCAACGGGCTAGGGAGATGCCCATCAATTGATGTTAATGCAAGGAGTAGGGATTGCCATGCAACGGATGCACTAGAGCTATAAATGTATTCTCAACAAAAGAAACTAAGTGGGTGTGCATCCAACTTGCTTGCTCATGAAGACCTAGGGCATTTTGAGGAAGCCCATCGTTGAAATATACAAGCTAAGTTCTATAATGAAAAATTCCCACTTAGTAAATGAAAATGACAACATAGAAGACTTTCTATCATAAAGACCATGGTGCTATTTTGAGCACAAGTGTGGAAAAAGATAGTAACATTGCCCCCCTTTTTTTGGGCCTTTTTTTATTTGGCCTTTCTTTTTTTATATTTTTTATTTGGCCTTCCCCTTTTTTTTGGCCTTTCTTTTTTTTTGTTAGGGACAATGCTCTAAAAATGATGATCATCACACTTCTATTTAATTACAACTCATGAATTACAACTCGATACTAGAACATAGTATGACTCTATATGAATGCCTCCGGCAGTGTACCAGGATATGCGATGACTCAAGACCGACATGTATAAAAATTATGCATGGTGGCTTTGCCACAAATACGATGTCAACTACATGATCATGCAAAAAGCAATATGACAATGATGAATCGTGTCATAATAAATGGAACGGTGGAAAGTTGCAAGGCAATATGTCTCGGAATGGCTATGGAAATGCCATAATAGATAGGTATGATGGCTGTTTTGAGGAAGATATAAGGAGGTTTATGTCTGATAGAGCATATCGTATCACGGGGTTTGGATGCACCGGCGAAGTTTGCACCAACTCTCAAGGTGACAAAGGGCAATGCACGGTACCGTAGAGGCTAGCAATGATGGTAAGGTAAGTGTGCGTATAATCCATGGACTCAACATTAATCATAAAGAACTCACATACTTATTGCAAAAATCTACAAGTCATCAAAAACCAAGCACTACGCGCATGCTCCTAGGGGGATAGATTGGTAGGAAAAGACCATCGCTCGTCCCCGACTGCCACTCATAAGGTTGACAATCAAAGAACACCTCATGCTTCAAATTTGTCACACAACGGTTACCATTCGTGCATGCTACGGGACTTGCAAACCTCAACACAAGTATTTCTTAAATTCACAATTACATCAACTAGCATGACTCTAATATTAGCACCTTCATATCTCAAAACAATTATTAAGCATCACGTTGATCATAGTATTCAATTCACTTCCTATGATAGTTTTTATTATACCCAACTTGGATGCCCACCAATTTAGGACCAATTTTATAACCAGCAAATACCATGTTGTTCTAAAAGACTCTCAAAATAATATAAGTGAAGCATAAGAGATCAATAATTTCTACAAAATAAAATCACCACTGTGCTCTAAAAAGATATAAGTGAAGCACTAGAGCAAAATTGCATAGCTAAAAAGATATAAGTGAAGCACATAGAGTATTCTAATAAATTCCAAACCATGTGAGTCTCTCCCAACAGGTGTGTACAACAAGGATGACTGCGGTAAACCAAAAATCATAGACTCATATCATACAAGACGCTCCAAGCAAAACACATATCATGTGGTAAATAAAAATATAGCTCCAAGTAAAGTTAGCGGTAGATGAAGACGAAAGAGGGGATGCCTTCCGGGGCATCCCCAAGCTTAGGCTTTTGGTTGTACTTGAATATATTGGGGTGCCATGGGCATCCCCAAGCTTAGGCTTTTGCCACTCCTTATTCCATAGTCCATCAAATATTTACCCAAAACTTGAAAACTTCACAACACAAAACTCAATAGGAAATCTCATGAGCTCCGTTAGTGCAAGAAAGAAAAACCACCACATAAGGTACTGTAATGAAATCATTATTTATTTACATTGGCGTTAAACCTACTGTATTCCAATTTCTCTATGGTTCATACCCCCCCCCCCCGATACTAGCCATAGATGCATCAAAATAAGCAAACAACACACGAAAAACAAAATCTGTCAAAAACAGAACAGTCTGTAGCAATCTGTAACTTTTGAATACTTATGGAACCTTAAAAATCCTACCAAAATAGGACGTCCTAGGTAATTTGTCTATTGATCTACAGCAAAAAGAATCAACGCAAAATCACGGTTCTGTGATTTATTGAATTGTTTCTTGTGCATGCAAAGTTTCTGTTTTTCAGCAGAATCAAATTAACTTTCACCCAAGGTTATCCTATAGGTTCTACCTGGCAGAAACACTAATTAAAACATGAAAACACATCTAAAAACAGGCTAGATGAGATATTTATTATTAAACAGGAGCAAAAAGCAAGGAACAAAAAATAAAATTGGGTTGCCTCCCAACAAGCGCTATCCTTTAACACCCCTAGCTAGGCATAAAAGCGAGAATAGATCTAAGTATTGCCATCTTTGGCATTAAATTCATAAGTGGCTCGCATAATAGATTCATAAGGTATTTTATTTTTCTTTCTAGGAAAGTGTTCCATGCCTTCCCTTAACGTAAATTGGAATCTAATATTCTCTTCCTTCATATGAATAATTGCAATAGTCGTTCTAAGGAAAGGCCTACCAAGAATAATAGGACACAAAATATTGCAATCAATATCAAGAACATTAAAATCTACGGGCACATAATTCCTATTTGCAACAATAAGAACATCATTAATCGTTCCCATAGGTTTCCTAATGGTGGAATCAGCAAGGTGCAAGTTTAAAGAGCAATCATCAAATTCATGTAAACCTAGCATATCACATAAAGTTTTTGGAATCGTGGAAACACTAGCACCAAAATCACACAAAGCATATCATTCATGATCTTTAATTTTTATTCTTATTGTGGGTTCCCACTCATCATAAAGTTTTATAGGGATATAAAATTCCAAATTAAGTTTTTCCTCATAATACTGCATCAAGGCATCAACGATATGTTTAGCAAAAGCTTTATTTTGGCTATAAGAATGAGGAGAATTCAACATGGATTGCTGCAAGGAAATAAAATATATCAAAGAGCAATTATCATAATTAAATTCCTTGAAATCCAAAGTGGTGGGTTCATTACTATGCAAAGTTTTAATTTCTCCAATCCCACTTTTACCAATTTTAGCATCAAGAGCATAATACTCCAAATCATCAGAATGCTTTTTAACTAAAGTTGATTTACTTCCAGTCCCATCATTATCAAGATTCATATTGCAAAACATAGATTTAATAGGGGACACATAAATAACTTTTAGATCTCCATCATTATTTTCAAGAAAACTAGAACATGCTCTAACAAAGCAATCTTTCTTAGCATGCAACCTAGCGGTTCTTTCTTTGCACTCATCAATGGAAATTCTCATAGCTTTGAGAGACTCATTGATATAATGCTTAGGAGAAATAGATCTAAGTTTCAATGAATCAACATCAAAAGAAAGTCTATCAATGTTCCTATCCAATTCATCAACCTTAAGCAATTTTTCTTCAAGCAAAGCATTGAAATTATTTCGAGAATTCATAAATTATTCAACACTATTCTCAAAATCAGAGGGCATCTTATTAAAATTTCCATAAGAGTTGTTGTAGGAATTACCATAATTATTGGAGGAATTACTAGGAAACGGCCTAGGATTAAAGTTTCCTCTATACGCGTTGTAACCAAAATTATTCCTACCAACAAAATTCACATCCATAGATTCATTATTATTCTCAATCAAAGTAGACAAAGGCATATCATTAGGATCAATAGTGGCACTCTTAGTAGCAAACAATTTCATAAGTTCATCCATCTTTCCACTCAAAACATTAATTTATTCTATAGCATGAACTTTTTTACTAATAGATCTTTTGGTGTGCCATTGAGAATAATTAACCATAATATTATCAAGGAGTTTTGTAGCTTCTCCGAAAGTGATTTCCATAAAAGTGCCTCCTGCGACCGAATCTAAAAGATTTCTAGAAGCAAAATTCAATCCGGCATAAATTTTTTGTATGATCATCCATAAATTCAAACCATGAGTAGGGCAATTGCGAATCATTAATTTCATTCTTTCCCAAGATTGGGCCACATGCTCATGATCAAGTTGTTTAAAATTCATAATATCGTTTCTAAGAGAGATGATCTTAGCGGGAGGAAAATATTTAGAGATAAAAGCATCTTTGCACTTATTCCAAGAATCAATACTATTTTTAGGCAAAGACGAAAACCAAGTTTTAGCACGATCTCTAAGTGAAAACGGAAATAACTTCAATTTATCAATATCATTATCCGTATCTTTCTTCTTTTGCATATCACACAAATCAACAAAGTTGTTTAGATGAGTAGCGGCATCTTCACTAGGAAGGCTGGAGAATTGATCTTTCATAACAAGATTCAGTAAAGCAACATTGATTTCACAAGTTTCAACATCATTAAGAGGAGCAATCGGAGTGCTAAGGAAATAATTATTATTAGTATTGGAAAAGTCGCACAATTTGGTATTATCTTGCACCATCGTGACAAGCAATCCAACACACAAGCACACAAAAAGGCAAGCGAAAGAGAGAGGAGAACGGGAAAGAGAAAGCGAATAAAACGGCAAGGGTGAAGTGGGGGGGAGGAAAACGAGAGGCAAATGGCAAATAATGTAATGCGAGGGAGATGAGTTTGTGATGGGTACTTGGTATGTCTTGACTTGAGCGAAGACCTCCCCGGCAACGGCGCCAGAAATCCTTCTTGCTACCTCTTGAGCATGCGTTGGTTTTTCCCTTGAAGAGGAAAGGGTGATGCAGCAAACTAGTGTAAGTATAGACCTCAGTTTTGAGAAACAAGGTATCAATCCAGTAGGAGGCTCCTCAAAAGTCCCATGCACCTACACAAACAAACAAGAACCTCGCAACCAACGCGATAAAGGGGTTGTCAAACCCTTCACGAAAACTTGCGAAAGTGAGATCTGAAAGAAATAATATGATAAGATAAATATTTTTGGTATTTTTATGATATAGATTGGAAAATAAAAGATGCAAATAAAAGTAGATGGGAAACTTATATGATAAAAGATAGAACCGGGGGCCATAGGTTTCACTAGTGGCTTCTCTCAAGATAGCATAATTATCACGTAGGTGAACAAATTACTATCGAGCAATTGATAGAAAAGCGCATAGTTATGAGAATATCTACACTACCAAAAAAAAGACACATCCGTGACATTTTGGGTCGAACGATTTTTTTTCTGTCATACATATCACACTTCTATGACGATAATTGTGACAAAACCAGGTATCATCATAGATGTGGTGGGCTCCTACTTCGATGACAAAAAATCATGACCGAAAATGGGCTTTTCGTCCTAGGCGGGCCGGAGACGCAGCTGCATGACATTCTTTGGGCTGTCCATGACGGAAAAAACCATGGTAGAAGCGAGGGCGAGGAAAATTTCGGGGAGTTCCCGGTTACGGTGGGTGATCGCGGGCCGAGCGATGCATGTTTCTCTCGTACACGTACGCGCGTGTGTGTGAGGCGTTGGCTCTAACTGAACCCGAGCGAGGCGTTGGGCTCTAACTGAACCGAAGTGATTGCACTGCAGGCTACGCGTTACTAAACCCGAGCGATCGATCGATGTCTGTTAAGTAAACCCGATCGAGCGATTCCTTCGCTACTGCTGCTAACTGAAGCCGATCGATGCTGCCTCTCTGGATGAATAGTGAGCGTTGCGGGGTGGTTTGGATGAACAGTGAGCAGTGGGAGTGGATGAACAGGACCCATGGCGTTGCCTCTGGATGAATAGGACCCCAATCGATCGAGCCAGTTGGGGCTGGATGAACAGGACGACCCCGTGGAGGGCTGGATGAACAGTACATAATGGAGGGGTGGATGAACAGTAGCCCGTGGAGGGTGGTTGAACAGGAGCCCGTGGAGAAGGGTGGTTGAACAGTAGCCGGAGGAGTAGCGCGCGGTGGAGGCTGGATGAACAGGAGCCCGTGGATGAACAGTCGCAGGTGGAGGCTGGAGGAGGTCGACAGTGGATGAACAATAGCTCGTGGAGGCTGGAGGAGGTCGACGGTGGAGATGAACAGTATCCCATGGAGTCCCGTTTTGCGGTACGCCACACCCCTCCCGATGAATAGGACCCCCGTTTCGATAGTAGCGCTCCAACACAAGTCCGTTTCATCCGTTTTGCGGTATGCCACACCCCTCCTAATCAACAGGACCCCTGTTTCGACCGTAGCGCTCCAACACAAGTCTGTTTCGTCAGTTTTGCGGTATGCCACACCCCTCCCGATCAACAGGACCCCCGTTTCGACCGTAGGAGGTCCGTTTCCTCTGTTTTGCGGTATGCCAGACCCCTCCCGATGAACAAGACCCTGTTTCAAATGTGGCCGGTCGAACACAAGGCTGTTTCCTTCGTTCTGCGGTACGCCAGGCCTCGTTTCCATCGCCTATTCCGTCCAAGCCCTCCCAATGAACACGATGACGCATTCCATTCCGACCCAGCTGGTTAGCTCCCCATGAACACGACGACGACGCTGTTTCTCCGTTCCGACCCAACCATGTACACAAGCCCTGGCCGTACGTATGCGCGAGTAGGCGGTCGAGACCCCGCCCGTATGTACACATACGTGGCCGAATTTTCTTTCTTGCATACTAGACACTGTACGTATGTGTACATGCTACGTGCGCGCCTCTACATCGACCAGTATATATGTACGTACATGTTCGCGACCAGAATGACAACGCTACGCACGCTTCGACCAGGTGGGTCCCGACTGTCAAGCACTTCCTTGCGTGCGAAGATGTAGCTGGTGGGTCCCAGCAGTCGGGGGGCGAATCGTTTTTTTTTGCCCGGACACACTTCCTTGCGTGCGAAGATGTAGCTGGTGGGTCCCAGCAGTCAGGGGGAAATGTTTTTTTCACGAAATATAGTATACCCGTTCGGTGGGTCCCTGCTGTCAGGTGGAGGTATCATTATTTTCCGTGTAATAAGGAGGCACTTCCTTGCTGCGGCCGTGGACCCGGTTGTCAGCCTCTCCACATACAGTCCACGTCCGATGGAAGTCGTTCCTTGACCATGTTGAGCAAGCCACGCCGAGAGCACCACCGCAGTGGACGACGGCGAGGCCTAGGAAGGGGACGATGCGGAGCCGGGGAAGACGCGGTAGTGGATGCACACGCGGAGAGGAGTATGAGGGTTCACTGGTTCGGCTGCGGTGTGAGGCTGCTGTCGCCGTAGAATAACAGGGGGTGTGGGTGAGTGGAGGGATGGTCTGGCCCGTGGTGGGAGTAGTAGGGGGCGGTGAGGCCTCCGCGGCAGCACAGCCGGCCACGTTAGGGAGGAGCAGGTGGCACGACCGGCGCTGCTTTGGGCAGCTGGAGCAAGAAGACTAGAGGTTGAAGAAGCACGACGGCCGTTGGATGGACATCATACGGTCACTGCAGCTAGAATTGTTTATATTGACTAAGTTGACAAAGCCCTTGGTACGTCAACTTAGTAGGCCCACAGGTCAGCTTCCGAAATGGTGCGCCCCAGATGTCAGGGGGAGGAATCATTTTTTGGGTGAAGCTAGAATATCTGAGATTGAAGAATAAGCACGACATCCTTTGGATGGACATCCAATGGCCACTGCTGCTAGAACCGTGTGTTGACTATAAGTTGACAAAGCCTTGCATACGAGTCAACTCTCTTTTTTTAGGGGACACGTCAACTTAGTAAGGCCAGAAGTGTGTGGCAGAGAACTTATAGCCCATTTGAGTTTTGTAAGAATGTGTAGCCCATTTTTGAATTCTAATGGAATTTACTACATCCCATTTATAGTTTGTTAAAAGTACATCCCATTTCAACCAACCGTTCAAAACAGAATTCAATAAAATTTCCCACATTTTGATGGGATCTGAAATATTTTTATCCCGAAATTTCTAGTCAGATTAAATACAATTTCAATATAAATTTTTATTATGTAAAAATCCAACGAAACATTGCACTCGCAACAATTAATGAAATTAAAATTTTCAATATCCAAAAATAATATTTTATAAAGTAATTACGTGTTTGGCGCATTTTTTTATAGTTACTGCCCAATTTTTATAATTACATCCCATTTATTATTTCTTAAAGCCCATTTTCTTGTTAAGCCTAATGCATCCCTCCTAGGAAAGATTTGCAGCCCAGCGGGGCGGAGAATAACAACTTGACCTTGTCTGGGTATTCCTAAAAAAGGTATAGCTGGGCTAGCCATTTTCAGCTTGAAAAAAAATTAATATCTGGGCTCGATATCTGGCCTGGGCTAGACGGGCCACAGCTCGCCCAGTTAATACCTGTAGTGATGTTTTCGTTGTTGTTCAGAGGAGAACAATTAATATGTGGGCTAAACATCGAAAAACTTTGCAGTTCTCACACCTCAAAAACACAAATACTGCTCGAGCTGCTTGGACCCAGCTGTCGGCCACTTCTTGTGCAATTCTCCCGTTTATTGACTACTCCCTCCTTTCTGGTTTATAGTGCTCAATTCAAAAATCTCACTAATCAAGGCAGGTGGAGAGTGGTGGAATACTTTTTGTAGTTTTGCAAAAGAACCTAATTAATGCTCTTGTTGCCCTCAAAAAATTATGTTTGTCAATGCATTAGGTGCAATGCATGCATGCATAAAGTACATGCATTGGTCAGTTTTCTCTTAATACTTGCAAGCAATGATTTAATGCACCTTGGAATCTGGACATGTGATGGAAAACAACCCAATTGAGCCTCATAAAATGGAAAAACTAAAATTTTGAGATAATCCCTATAAAACGGAAAGGAGGGAGTACATAGGTTGACAATGGTGTGGGACCGTGATGTTAGGAAACCAGGAGGAAGCAAAATAAATTATATATATATATATATATATATATATATATATATATATATATATATATATAAAATAAGAAGGCACTTGCGTACATGAGGCTATAGCCCTAGTGGGTCCCCATTGTCATCCTCTCCAAGTAAAGTCATCTCCTCGCCCGCACGTGCTTTCCGCTCGAAACAGTAAGCGCCGCACACCCCGCTTCCCGGTGCAGGCGATTACTCCGCCTTCAAACGACACAAGTGTCATCCATCCGTCCATCTGCCGCCCACATTAATGATACGCGGTTGCCGAGGCGGCTACTCTGGCGCCACACGTCCGTCCCTCCACCGCCCACCGTTGCTATATAAACTGCTGTGCCGGCCATAGCGGTAGTCATCCGCATCCGTTCCCTTTCTCCTGTCCACACCACTACTGCCCACCATGGCTTCCTCGCGCTCCAGCGCTCTTCGGACGGGTGGACAATTGACCACAAGGATATGGCAGCCATTGCTACCGACCGGCTGGCCGGCAGGCAGCCGGAGGACGATGACGTCCCAATGGTGAACATGGTAGTCGATGATCCAGTGCTAACCCCCTTCCTCAGCACCATCCTCGCCGGTGCATTGCACCATGACCATCGGCGAGGCCCGTGCCCAATATATGGACACGGTGAGGCAGATGCGTGAGGAGTAGTTCAAGGAGGCGCAGGCCGCCGCCGCCTACAACCACCATCTCCTCCAGGAGCACCTGCACGCGGAGGAGCAGATCGCCGCAGAGCGGGCAGAGCAGGAGGCGATGCTCAATTCGTACAGCTCCGCCCGCGAGGGCCGCCTCGAGCGCTGGCGGTACCGCATGCGGGTGGCGGAGGCTGCGGCCGCCTACAAAGAGGGCGATAAAGCAGGCAAGGCGCTGTTTGGCGAGACCGAGGACGCGGCAGAGGACAATGCCAGCTCCGACGAGTGCCCGCTCCGCTGGCGTCGACGAGGCCCTGCTTCGCCGAGGCCCCGCGGTGCCAACAACGAGGCTGAGGACACCGTCGGCTCCGCCCCGCCAACAATGAGGCAGAGGACTTCGCCGGCTTAGCGGAGGCCCCACCCTTCCGACAACGAGGGGGAGGATTTCCACCGCTCCGCCGAGGCAACGCCCGCCAGCAACGAGACAGAGGACATCACCGGCTCCGCCGAGGCCCCGCCCTGCTGCCAACAAGGCCACGCCACACAGAAAACGAGGAAGAGTGGAACACGGTATGTCGCCGCCGCTCGGGTCCAAGCAAGGCCACTGCTGCTACCCTCTGGTTGAAGCCAAGCTAGGTGGGTTGACCACTGACGGCCGGTTAGCTGTGCTGGAGAAGAACACTGCTTCTACTTAACTGCTGGTACAGTTGGCTGACTGACATGTGGGCCCAACAGGCCGCATGTCAGTTACACAATTGCACTTGCAGTTAAGTCACTGAGGCTTCTTTCCGGCTCAGCGGGACATAGATGGGTAGCTTCATTTAATAATTATACCTCCAGCGCACCCCTTTTTAGTTGAAGAATGTATGAAATGTAATGAAATCCAGCATGTTTATATGAAACTCGACCGTGTATGAATGAATTTATTTCGATTAGTTTGAATTCCTGTATCACTCGCATTGGATGAACATGCAAAACAATATGTACTAGCATTATTCCTAGGGTGATCACCTCGTTTGCAGCAGTTTCACATGTACTCCTTCCGGTCCTTTCTAGTCTGCATACACGTTTTGTCTGCAGTCAAAGTATCTCTACTTTGACCAATCTTATACAAAAAAGTATGCAGTTTCACAATGTGCGCAGTAAAAAGGAATAGAAGGAGTACAAAGAGTTTGAGCAGCTTTTTGGCGTTTCTGTACATTGCAATCAAACACACAGGGCTGGTAATTGATAGAGAACATTCAAAACAATCGATAATTATTTATCTCAGCGACTCACATGTCAGAGGCAATATTTAATTCACAACTAAAGAATAAAGAAAAAATTGGTCGACGCTGCTGACAGCAAGGGCGTCCCATTCAAAAATATCAAATGCGTGTCTTAAAATCAATGAGCAAAATTTGACAAGGTTGTCCCATTCCAAAATGCCTACGATTGTGGAATGGGCAGGGTTTGCCATCAGTTTGGATATTGACATGGCACCTCGTGCTAAATAAACCAGCTGTTCTTTTTGTGCAGTTCCACCAAAATCAACCAAATTCGCGCGTAGCTTGTATTATTTCTCCCTTATATGTTACAACGCCTTGAACTTATTGGCACCTCCTTTCTTGTGGTGGAAATGAATGATTCGATGTATTCATGAACATTTTGTGCAGTTCCCATTGAAATCAAGGTGATCACCCCTGTTTGCACAAATACAAAAATAGTGATTAGTATAAAGCAAATTGTACTATGAATTGATAGTTTAAACAAGCACCTACATGTAGAGCACACTTTTAGAAAAATGGAACTTAGCAGAAAGAATCCTAGAACAACATTGTACTCGTGCATCACAGCAAAAAAATGGAGATTTGTCAGTCCTTCCGAGTTGAAGTTAGTTTGGTCTTGTGGGGAGTAATATAACTATCCTTCAACTGTTCCTTCTGATGAGAATCCTAGAACAACATTGTACTCGTGCATCACAACAAAAAATGGAGATTTGTCAGTCCTTCTGATCTGAAGTTAGTTTGGTCTTGTGGGGAGTAATGTAACCATCCTTCAACTGCTCCTTCTGATGAGAAGATAGATAGGGCTTCTTCATCCCAGCATAATCGGAACTAGTCACTTCACGTACTCCATATTCTTCTTCAGAGGAAGATGATCCTGTTGTGCAAAGACAAGAGGACAACTAAATGCTAGCATCCCTATTTTCTCAAAAAAAGGAAAGGAAATATTTAAAACAACATAGATGAAGCACTTCTCAAGGACAATACCACTTTTTCATGACAGTATCTAAACAGTAGCACAACACCAATAGAGATGACAAAGATCAAACATATGGATGAATTAGTGGGCGAGTACCAACCTTTGTCAAGAGGCTTATTGTGTAGAGCATACAGATCAAGCACTTCTCCAAAACCATCTGTTGCTATCTACTGTGGTGGCCCTGCTTACTATATACTCCTCGATTAGTTTAATGTTTCCAACATCTTTTTGTGCAGTTCCACTAAAATATATGGTATCTTCAAAGAAGATCCCTGTTTGCACAAGTAGAGATAATTACGTATTACATTAAGAGTGTCATCAAATCAGTGGCAAAACAATTGCTCGTTCCAGCCATAGCAATAAATTAAGATGAAAAACTATATCATTACTTGTGTCATCATAGTTCTAGTGCTTCATTACAGCACCGGGAGTTGATTTTTGTTTTTCCGCTTGTTCTTCCCCTTCATCACTTGGTTCAACAACAGACAAGCTTCGCCTTCAATGTAAGATTTGGCATGTCAATTAGGGAGCACAAGTATAGCACTAAACAATGACATTAATTTTCTGATGAAAGTGGCAAAATACAGGCCAATAGTTGTGAAATATCCTTATATTACCTCAATGGGATATTACGGTGCACATACAAATTGGAAGTCTTGTCTCCATTTGTGCAGTTCACTAAAATCAAGCAACATTACCATACAAGTACCACAACATATGAAAGCACACTGCAGAATTATGTGAAATAAGGCTAGTACTGACCTCTCATGATGTGGAATTCAAACAACTCACAAGAAGAAGATCTGAACCAAATTTGCCAACACGGATAGGAAGTAAGATCTCCTCTTGTGCAGTTCCACTAAGATCAAGCAATCAAGCAACGTTGTCGGTGTGACATTTTGGTTGAACTACACAAAACACTCTTAAAACAAAAGTTATTTGTGTAGTGCAACAAAAGGTCACAATGGTAACGAGGTCAAGTAGATAACCCTGTTTACATAGAGGTGCAAAGGAAACAACTAGTGGTCAATAACGGTGGATGACACAGAAGCCAACAAAAATAAGCATCTACCTTATCTAGATGGGAAAGAAAGCAAGACAGTAGCATTTCTCAAACGTTTGCATTGATTAATATTAACATAGAGATTATATTAACAATAAAATTCGTTAAACATGTAATTTGCTTTGGGCAAGGTTGGGTGTCTGCCCTACCTTGATTTCTTAAGTAATATTTTATACCCGTATGCATACCATCATTTGCTGGCTCGCTGACTCTCATTTTTTTTGAGTAACTGCTGACTCTCGTTAGATGGAAAAAATCGTTGAAAAGAGAAAAGGGCCACACAGCCATGCTAATTGGGCCTATGGCACGCCCAGCGACGCATGCAACCCCGGTATTTGGGCCTAATCCCCAGCCCCCAGCGATAGCTGAGTGACGGCTACGACCAAGCAGATGACGCGGCGGCGCCAACTTCAGTCTTCCTGTGATATTGCCTCCTGCCTGTCGTGCTCCTTCGATGCACTGGCTGCTCGGCACTTGCTTGCTGGCTGCTGCACGCTTACTAGATCAGCTACATTATTAGAGGGTGTTTGTTTACAGGGACGTTTTGGTGTAGGGACTAAAAAAACTCCGTGTCAGTCCCATCTAAACCAAACAGGAGGGACTTTTAGGTACTAAAAGTGGGCATTTTTGGGACTAAAGAAAGAAGACCCGAGGGAGTCTTTTTGGGACTTTTTCCAATAGTTTCCCCTTCCAGGCATCACACCTTGTCTCTATTAGTTCATTACTAGGGGTAACATGGTCTTTTAGCATGTCATTTAATAACCTCTAGTCTATGTTTAGTCCCTGGAACCAAGCAGGTAGGGACTAGGGAGTTGTTAACCAAACAGGGCCTTAGATTAACAACAGCTAAAGAGTTGCACGGGATACTGGACGCACCAGCACCATGTGCATGCACGGTCTGTTGCAACAAAGAACAAACAACCAAGGAGCATATTTGTGTTGGTCCCAGTTTTATTATCTTTAGACACCTTTCCCTATGTCAGCGCAACAAATCTAGTCCTGCTCAAACTCTACAGCCTTGTCCCCAAAACAAAAGATCAGTTCGTTACAGATGTGAGTACTGCGTATGTCGTTCTTTTCCCTTTTCGACCAACATAGGTGCTGGATAGCCAGTCTGTACTAGTACTTTCACCCCTTCCTTTCCTCTTTGAACCACGTCCTAGATTTATGCGATACAACTCTCCCCACTACTTTCACACACTCCTTTCCTCTTTGAACCACGTCCTAGATTCATGGTATACATGCACTAGAGCAATGCATGTGGAATAAGTAAATTATACCTTAAGGTTCTTGGAGCATGGTTCGGTGGGCGACGGGATGGCGGTGAAGAAGAAGGGGTCGGAGGCCCTCTCGCGCCGCCGCTGGGTGAAAGTGAACAGATGCGCCGGTAGTGGATTCCCTCCCTCGCCAACCACGACAGCGTTAGGCCTCCTTCCCTTCCTGGCGGACGGATCCTGCCGGCTCTGTGAGCAGCATTGAGGGGAGAGAGAGGCCAACGAAGTCTTGTTTAGATCTGGAGACGGTCAGAGAGTGTGAAGAGAGAAACTACAAGCGCTGAGGCTCCACAGTGTATATATATACTAGAGAGAGAGTGTAAAGCGTGCAAACCCTAGAAAACAAGCGATGAGGCTGCAGCTTATAGAGTACGTGATGAGGTGATTATACGGTCACTACAAGATTGTATAGCTTCGTATCCATCCATTTTGACCAGTCAAAGAATCCTCCTGGCACAAATTATGCTCAAGTGTAGTTATCGAACCTGAGACCTCAAGTTTTTTTTGAGTGGAACCCGAGACCCCAAGTTTGATTAGAGAATAGGCTAACCAGCTACACAACCCTCCCGTTATGTTCAGCGAGAGGAAAATAACCTTTTATACATTCCTGCATTCGTGCGACAAGCATGTCGTGTTTTTTGTGTGTGTGTGGGAGTCATTGGGATTTAAATCATAATCGTGTCCTGTGGCTTTGGTGGTAAGACTATCCAAAGTGGTGCATAAATAATGCAGCCTTAGTCACCTTACCTCTCTCCACATAGTATGTTGGGTCCCACCAGTCAGAGGGTGAAACAAACAAATTAATAAGAAAAAATAAAAGCACCAGCGGTGTATCTTACCTCACACATCTCGCTACTGCTCGGGAACACTGTCCAATTGATCCCAATATTCACTCACGTACTATTTTAAGTGAATCCTTATTATAACATGCACACAATTTTGGGCACTTGTATTCGACCTAAGTTAGTGTGCCACCGTATCTCATACTTACTACTCCCTCCGTCTAGGTGTAATAAGTCACGTTAGAAGGTGCAGCAGGACCAAGGTGCTTGCATGTGCGTGTGTGTGTGTGTGTGTGTTTAACAGCATGTGTGTGTTAGAGAGAGCTACAGATTGACCTACTCCTACAGAGAGATGGTGTGTACTATACGATTTTATCCCCGAGAGTCGGTGCATCCTCTCATTTCCGGGCGTGTCCGGTAGGGACAGGCGGACAACTGCCACGCCCGCTCCTGACCAGCCTGGCCCACCCAAAGCCCCTCCATTACCCGCACGCGCTTCCTGCCCGAAACGGTCAGCGCCGCTCCAAAGAATCGGTGCCACATTCATGCCCGGGTAGAGCGGACGCGACCTCTCACTGGCGCAAGAGCGATGGTTGCTTCGTCCGTCCAACTTACTGCTGGGTCAATGTGATTTGACGACTCATTTGTCTTTATTACTGAGGTGGTAGGACCACTGGATGTCCCACGCTTTTGGCGAAAGGAGGTACTACTAGATTACAATTTTCTCCATTCTTACAGCGGAGGAGTGCAAAAGCAGTGAAAACATGCAGGCTCACTGATTAGATGGCCCACCTCACACTATCAGTATATTTTCTGGACACCGTGCGACACCTAACTCTTTACATAGTACTCCCTCTGTTCCTAAATACTACTAGATGAGTCCCTGCGCGTTGCCGCGGAACAGCCGTATATCTCTCTGCGTAAAATTATCGATTTCACGGAACTAAAAAAACTCCATAACCACATGACAAATGTGGTAGCCAAACTAAAAAAACTCCCATCATCACGAGATCATCCGACGTAAGGAAAAAATATCAGCCAACTCCTACTGCATAATGGGATTATAATTTTCGTTTTGATATGTTAATGGGACTTAAAAGCTCACTTACATGCATGCTACCGGTGCATGCTTGCGTGCAGACATGTTGATGTGATTTAAAACCCACTCACATGTATGCCGCGGTATTTCTGCATGCTTGCATGTGGCTTAGTGCAGAGCCTCTCAACGTCTAGATCAGACGGCTATTATGGACTGATTTAGTTCATCTAACGGCTACATTAATTTTGATGATGTGGCTCAAGGAGAGGATAGTGAATTCCTAGTAGTGGGGGCTAACTATTACTAGTATATAAGTCTTTGTAGAGATTCCACTAGGTGAACTACATACGGAACAAAATGAATGAATCTACACTTAAAATGCATCTATATACATCCGCATGTGGTTCATGGTGAAATCTGTACAAAGACTTATATTTAGGAACGGAGGAAGTACTAGTATAGTACGTACTGTAATTTATCAGCGAGACAAATGTGTACAATGCTATGAAGCTTCCAGCTTCTGTTACATGTATCTTGCGTCCAAGGTTGCCCGTTGCAACATTTCATCAAATACAAAGGAGACTAACATGCATGCTATTGCATCTCAATGATTGACAGATCATAGAAAATATGTACTCCCTCCGTTCCAAAATAAGTGCCTCAACTTTATGCAAACTTTAGTACAAAGTTGTAACACTAATAAAGTTGACACTTACTTTGGAATAGAGGCAGCTAAAGAAAAAAAACGACCCATGCAGTCCCTAGCCCTTGAACCGTGAAGCGTAACCAGGCTTCAATTTGCTGGCAACGTTCGAGCTTCCTAAGAAATGAAGTTTGCAACCTTTTGACCATCAGATCATTTTGTGCAGTTTCACCAAAATCGAGATGAGCATCCATGTGGCAAAGAAATTGAGGAAACGTGATTAGAATAAGATTACTGGGACTAGTTGATGAGACATAAACTCATCACAAATACAGTACGTAGAAGCCAGTAGAGGTATGTGTGGGGCAAAGAAGTAGAGAAATATCCACATGGAATGATGTGCCCAGCTGGAGCAGTGGTGCAAGCCGGCTGTAAAGGGAGTTGTACCTGAGGGACATATCTCAACCTTGAGGAGGGCGGCGGGAGGCGGCAACTACCCATGTCGCGGCAGTGAGCAAGGGACAAAGGCAACCTCACCGGCTTTGTGAGAGAGAACGGCGGGGACCCCTGATCGGGACATGCCGACAGTGGGTTTTCACCGTCGGCGACGGCGACCGAATCTACACTAAGCATCCACCCCTTCCCACGGCGGACATGATCCACCGGGATGTTAGAGATGTGGCCACAGTCATTTGGTGCGAGAGAGTGTGAAGAGAGCAACCCCAGCAAGCAACCGTGTAGGCTGGCCCGTCCTGACTATGTATATAGTGGAGTGGTTTCCTTTTCTCTCCATATGAACGTATCATATTGCGTATGTGCCACTGAAGAAAAAAAACTTTATTTATAAATGACGCGGCACCTACTACTCGTTCTCCTATAACCTTGCGCTTGGCATCTCCAAAATAATAACCTTGCGATTGGCTGTTCGCCTCTTCTGGAAGTCGAGCAATAATGGTAGTGCAGTGTATATCGTTCTGGCTATATGAGACCGAATGAATTGCTACACGTCCACCATGTGGGCGAGGGTCGTGGGGCTAGGTAGAGTGCTACATACGGAGCAAAATGAGTGAATCTACACTCCAAAATACGTCTGTATACATAAGTGTTTGGAGTATCTACTAGTAGTTCATATTGAAATCTACTAAAGGAAATATATATTCCAAACAATATGATATAATCTCTATAACGAAGGTTGTAGGGACGAGGAGTAAATGGAGGGAGTAGTAAATTTTTCTCCTCGTCCTGCGAGCCACCGCACACATGGGCGATGGAGTGGGCGTAAGGCGAACAGTACTAAGCAAGCTTCACCTCATCCTGCGAGCCACCGCGCCCGTGGGCGGGGGAGACGGTGTACTAAGCAAGCTTCTCCTCATTGTGCGAGTTGACGAGACACATCAAAAGTACTCCAGTGCATAGAGCCTTGCCTCTAAGGAAGGCCCCACATGGTTTGCCTCTTTTTTTAACATAAGGCGTCAAGTCGCTATTTGTTTGTTCACCCGTGGTAGACGATCCTCCCTCCACCAGGTGGACAACCAGTACGCGTGCCAAATTACCACGTGGGCTGCCTTTTTCGTACAAAAATGAGCTCCACCGTGTACCCGCGCGGGTGTGTTTGGGAAACAGACGGGAGTACGTGCGCCGTTCATGCACCTCTTCTCTTCGTGCACGTCCCCCACCTACGTGGGTATGTGTGACGGATACAAACCGCGTTCGTGAGTGTTTTTTGTTTTTTTGGGGGGGGGGTTGATTTCGTGAATGTATTTGTGGGGATATGTGTCGATGACATCTCAAACAAAATTTTGCATGCAATGTGTGTGAAATGGAGGCCTATCCATATCATATATAGAGGGTCAGGCACTCCACGAGAAGATAGGGAGGGGTCATAGATATCGATAGAGTCGAAGAGAGGATCAAGTGGGTGGGTGCGAGATCGATGAAGAGAGCCATCGAAATTGTGTGTGTGTGCAAGTCAAAGATATAGGGCGACTGACCTACCGGAACGTCAGAGGGCACATGTCAAGTTTGTGTGTGGCAGGGAGACATGACTAGAGCGCTCGATGTATCGGTGTGTGTGGGGGGGGGGAGGGGGGGGGGAGGGGTAGGCAGAGGCCTAACGATAGAGGTAGCACGACTCGTATATGTGTTGAGAAGGAGAGACCCATCTATGTCTTGAGGGAGATCGGTCGACATCCATACATAACTGAAGGACGGGAAATATGATGGGAGAGAGAGAGAGAGAGAGAGAGAGAGGAGGGATAGGGAGGGAGAGGGTTAGAGAGAGAGAGAGGGAGGGATAGGGAGGGAGAGGGGTAGAGTGTTGGATGGGTGATGGAGATGCTTCTCGAAGATGGTGGGAGAGGCCTACTAGACAAACTGAAGGTGGAACTGCAATGTTATCAATAAGAGTGGGGATGTGTTTCTGTGTGTGCCTGTGTGTGATAGATCTGTCGGCACGCATCCATGGATGATGAAGGGGAACCATGTGTTTGGTAAGCAAACCTAACTAGATCGGTAGATCAATTATTGTTTGTCAGAGGAAGGGAGAGACATAACTAATGAGGTAGATCGATCGACGCGTGGGTAAAAACGAGTTATAAGGACCTAGCTAGCTATATGTATAGAGAGAGATCGGTCGGTGTACGTCCATTTGTTAGAGGCAAATAAGGCCCAGCGAGACGGATAGACAGAGAGAATGGAGCTAGCAGGTGGTGTGAGAGGCCCATCTACTAGCTAGATAGGGGGAGGAGTGTGCGGTTGTGAGATCGATGAAAAGTGAGGCGAGAGTTAACATGTGTGTGTGACCGTATGAGAGACACGAGGCAAGGACACATAAAGGAGGAGATTGAAGGTGCGTGTTTATGTTGTAGGCAGGCATCACTGGAGAGGTTTATCGATCGGTGTGTGTCGGAAAGGAGTTGTGGAGACTCTGGGAGAACGACCTAAAGAAAAAAAATGAATGTGCCCAGTGGATAGAATGCCGAGGGAGGGGGAGGGCGAGGAGGGCGTGTGCATGCACAAGAGAAAGTTAGTGGTAGCTACAAAGGTTAGAGGATTGTGTGGGTGTAAGAGACTAACAAAGATCATAATTTGATATGAAAGCGGATTCATATATTTGAATAGGAGATCATAGTGTTTGAAACATATGCATGCATGAATATAGCGGTGATACACGTGTTGTGCACATATTATACCATAATGTGATAAAGCATGACGTTTGCAACTCACAGCTAAATGTCGAATAATCTAAACCATACTATACATCAAACAATCTCACATTTTGAAGCGGTAGTATATACGTTTGGAATGCACTAAAACGTTCATTTGAGTAGTAGGTTGCATGCATTATACATGTAGCGAAATA
The DNA here is from genome assembly GCF_018294505.1 of Triticum aestivum. Taxonomy (NCBI): domain Eukaryota; kingdom Viridiplantae; phylum Streptophyta; class Magnoliopsida; order Poales; family Poaceae; genus Triticum; species Triticum aestivum. The sequence continues at coordinate 793,852,278 of NC_057798.1, read as the reverse complement.
TTTTAATTGAACATAACATGAATTCAAAGTTTTGAATGACATTTGTAGTGGGCATTGATTTGGTACAGTACATGTTAGGCTTGTCCGGAAATTTCAACCCACGGCTTGTTAGCCCGAAATATTTAAGACATATCTTTGTCTCGTCGTGCTCCGATAACTCCCTCCATCTCAACCCGCGCCTTGATATTCTGAAATTGCAACGCGCGCGAAAACTCCCACCTCCCGTGAAATCCCGACACGTGAAATGCCCGTGGTAGCTGATAACCCACAAGTATAGGGGATCGCAACAGTTTTTGAGGGTAGAGTATTCAACCCAAATTTGTTGATTCGACACAAGGGGAGCCAAAGAATATTCTCAAGTATTAGCAGCTGAGTTGTCAATTCAACCACACCTGGAAACTTAGTATCTGCAGCAAGGTGTTTAGTAGCAAAGTAATGTGATAGTGGTGGTAACGGTAACAAAAGTAAAGATAGCAAAAGTAATGTTTTTGGTATTTTGTAGTGATTGTAACAGTTACAATGGAAAAGTAAATAAGCGAGAACCAGTATATGGAAAACTCGTTGGCACCGGATCAGTGATGGATAATTATGCCAGATGTGGTTCATCATGTAACAGTCATAACATAGGGTGACACAGAACTAGCCCCAGTTCATCAATGTAATGTAGGCATGTATTCCGAATATAGTCATACGTGCTTATGGAAAAGAACTTGCATGACATCTTTTGTCCTACCCTCCCGTCGCAGCGGGGTCCTATTGGAAACTAAGGGATATTAAGGCCTCCTTTTAATAGAGAACCGGGACAAAGCATTAGCACATAGTGAATACATGAACTCCTCAAACTATAGTCATCACCGGGAGTGGTCCCGATTACTGTCACTTCGGGGTTGCCGGATCATAACACATAGTAGGTGACTATAGACTTGCAAGATAGGATCAAGAACTCACATATATTCATGAAATCATGGCACTCGGGCCCTAGTGACAAGCATTAAGCTTAGCAAAGTCATAGCAACATCAATCTCAGAACATAGTGGATACTCGGGATCAAACCCTAACAAAACTAACTCGATTACATAATAAATCTCATCCAACCCATCACCGTCCAGCAAGCCTACAATGGAATTACTCAAGCACGGCGGTGAGTATCATGAAATTGGTGATGGAGGATGGTTGATGATGACGACGGCGACGAATCCCCCTCTCCGGAGCCCCGAACGGACTCCAGATCAGCCCTCCCGAGAGAGATTAGGGCTTGGTGGCAGCTTCGTATCGTAAAACGTGATGATTTCTTCTCTCTGATTTTTTTCTCCCCGAAGGCCAATATATGGAGTTGGAGTTGGCGTCGGAGGGTCACCAGGGGGCCCACGAGGTAGGGGGGGCGCGCCTAGGGGGGGCGCCCCCACCCTCTGGACAGGGTGTGGGCCCTTGGTCTTCTTCTTTGGCGAGGATTTTTTATTAATTATCCTAAGATATTCCGTGGAGTTTCAGGTCGTTCCGAGAACTTTTATTTTCTGCACAAAAACAACACCATGTCAATTCTGCTGAAAACAGCGTCAGTCCGGGTTAGTTCCATTCAAATTACACAAGTTAGAGTCCAAAACAAGGTTAAAAGTGTTTGGAAAAGTAGATACGACGGAGACGTATCAACTCCCCCAAGCTTAAACCCTTGCTTGTCCTCAAGCAATTCAGTTGACAAACTGAAAGAGAAAAAGAAAAACTTTTACAAACTCTTTTTTCTCTTGTTGTTGTAAACATGAAAAGCTAGCATTCAAGTTTCAGCAAATATTATGAACTAACCATACTCACAATAACACAAAGGCCTCACAATTACTCATATCAATAGCATAATCAGTTAGTGAGCTATAATAACAAAACTCAGATGACAACACTTTCTCAAAATAATCATAACATTATATAACAGAATGGTATCTCGCTAGCCCTTTCTGAGACCGCAAAACATAAATGCAGAGCACCTTCAAAGATCCAGGACTGACTAAACATTGTAATTCATGGTAAAAGAGATCCAATCAAGTCATACCCAATATGAACCAATAATAATGAATGCAAACGACAGTGTGCTCTCGAGCGGGTGCTTTTTAATAAGAAGGGTGATGACTCAACATAAAAGTAAATAGATAGGCCCATCACAGAGGGAAGCTGGGATTTCTAGAGGTGCCAGAGCTCGGTTTTTAAAATAGAGATTGAATAACATTTTGAGCGGCATACTTTTTCTGTCAACGCAACAACTATGAGATGACGATATCTTCCATGCTAAACAAATTATAGGCGGTTCCCAAACAGAATGGTAAAGTTTATACTCCCCCTCCTCCACAAGCATCAATCCATGGCTTGCTCAAAACAACGAGTGCCTCCAACATTCAACGGGTCCCAAGGGGAGTTTTGTTTGCAATTATTTTGATTTAGTTTGCATAAAGCATGGGACTGGGCATCCCGGTGACCAGCCATTTTCTCGTGAATGAGGAGCGGAGTCCACTCCTCTTGAGAATAACTGCCTAACATGGAAGATAAGGACAACCCTAGTTGAAACATGAGCTGCTCGAGTATACAAATAAGAATTTCATTTGAAGGTTTGGAGTTTGGCATATAAAAATTTACTTGGAACGGCAGGTTAATACCGCATATAGGAAGGTATAGTGGACTCATATGGAACAACTTTGGGGTTTTAAGGAGGTTGGATGCACAAGCAGTATTCCCACTTAGTACAGGTGAAGGCTAGCAAAAGACTGGGAAGCGACCAACTGGGAGAGCGACAACAGTCGTAAACATGCATCAAAATTAATTTACATCGAATACAAGCATGAATAGGATATGATCCACCATGAACATAAATATCGTGAAGGCTATGTTGGTTTGATTCAACTACATGCGTGAACATGTGCCAAGTCTAGTCACTCAATTCATTTAAAGAAGGATACCATCCCATCATACCACATCATGATCATTCTAATAGCATGTTGGCACGCAAGGTAAACCATTATACTCGTAGCTAATCAAGCAAGGCACAAGTAACTATAATCTCTAGATGTCATTGCAAATATGCTTATTTCGTAATAGCTAACTCAGCAACGATGAATCATCATATTTACAAAAACAAGAGAGGTCGAGTTCATACCAACTTTTCTCATCCCAATAAGTCCATCATATATCATCATTATTGCCTTTCACTTGCACGACCGAACGAAGTGTATAATAGTAAGAGTGCACGTGCGTTGGACTAAGCTGGAATCTGCAAGCATTCAACTCAAGAGAGAAGACAAGTAATATGGGCTCTAAGTTAATTAAACAATCATGCATATAAGAGCCACTAAGCATTTTCAATATGGTCTTCTCGACCCCCAAAGAAAGGAAAAGGAAAACTATTTACACGGGAAAGCTCCCAACAAGCAAAAGAAGAACGGGAAACATTTTTGGGTTTTCCTTTTTAATTACTACAGCAAAGAAATAATTCTACTACTATTTTTTTTGGTTTTCTAAAGGTTTATTAAACACACAAGAAGAAAGCAGGGAAAAGAAAATAATCTAGCATGGATATTACAATGAAAGAGTATGAACACCGACATCTAGCAATGAGTGTGTGTGTGCATAAATGTATTGTTGGTGGGAAATACGTACTCCCCCAAGCTTAGGCTTTTAGCCTAAGTTGGTTTATTGCCAGGGATGGCCTAGCGGATACCCATAAGTGAAGCTGGGGTCATACTTTGACGCAGCGGCTATCGCCTCATGAGCTGCAGCGTAGCGTCGAGCTGCCTCCGCTCTTTTCTCGTACTCATCTGCCTCTTCTCTGGTAATAATATATCTTCCCTTTGTCTGAAAATCAAAGAAGGCAGGAGCAGGAAGAGCAATATGGACTACATGACGTTTGTTAAAGATTAGTCGGTACTGGAGAGGTGGTTCTGTCCTCTCAACAAACTGGTGGGAAACCATAGAATTAAAATCTAAATACGAAGGGGGTAACTCCATATCACCCTCACAAATGTATATCTCAAGAAAATTAGCTAAGTGGGTTGCATAAATTCCTCCAAAGAAATCTCCGTTATGTCTATTCTGATGCAACCTCCGAGCTACGATGGCTCCCATATGATAAGATTGGTCTCCCAACACAGCACTTCTGAGAATGCTGAGATCAGGGGCACATAAGTGACATACTTCATCCTTAGCATTAATGCATCTACCTATAAAGAGAGCAAAGTAGTGTATAGCAGGGAAAGTAATGCTCCCTAAAGTGGCTTGTGTTATATCTCTAGATTCCCCCACAGTTATTTTAGCAAGAAAGTCTCTATATTCAGATTTAGGGGGATCCCTAACACTACCCCATGATGGAAGCTTGCAAGCAGAAGTGAAATCCTCTAAGTCCATGGTATAAGATTTGTCATAAAGGTCAAACATGACTGAAGGAGAATTACGCGAAGATGAAAACTCAAACCTCCTCACAAATGAACTTGTGAGATCATGATACTGGGGGCATTTGTCAGCTTCAAAGTCCTCAAGACCGGCATTGCGCAACTATGCGCTAAATTCTTCTTTGATTCCCACTTGATTCATAATTTTTTTCGAAGGCCATTCACAGGACCTAACAGGAGTATCTCTTGGTGGTTCCTCATCAGCATCACGTATTGCAAGCCTGGGGCCTTGTTTTCTTGAAGAGCCACCTTGGAACATCCTCCTAAACATATTGTTTCCTCTGAAAAATTTCTGAATTTTTTAGTAACTTCAAATAAAAGTGAACCAACTTCAAATAAAATTGATAGCAACAACTCCTACAAGTGCCTAGAGCCTATATAAAGCATTGGAACTACTTGGAACCATATAAAATTGACATTCAAGCTCAAGAACATGGTCACCTATGCAGCACAAATTTGCAATGAATAAAGCACTAGAACAAAAACTAATTGGACCAATGGAGGAGTGACATACCCAGGAACAATCTCCCCAAGCAGTTTTGCGAGAGGTGCTTTGAGCAAGGAGATATAAAATCACAGCAACGGGGGCTGGAACTCGTGCTTGAGTTGGTTTTCGTGTTTGTGTGAGGCAGAGGAAGAAGATGGGTGCAGGAATAAGTGGAGGAGGGCCACCGTGGGCCCACGAGACACGGGGGCGTGCCCAGGGGGGTAGGGCGCGCCCTCCACCCTCGTGGCCAGGTGGCAGCTCCCCCTGCGGTAATTTTTGCACAGTAAATTCTTAAATATTCCTGAAAAAATCATATTAAATTGGCATGGCATTCTGAGGACTTTTATTTTTCGGGATATTTTTATATTGCACGGATAAGTCAGGAAATAGACAGAGAAATACTATTTTACTTTATTTCTACTAAATAACTGGAAATATAAAGAGGGTACAGAAGGTTGTGCTTCTAGTTTCATCCATCTCATGTTCATCAAAAAGAATCCACTAACAAGGTTGATCAAGTTTTGTTAACGAGCTCATTCCGATTAACACGGAACTGGAGAAATTTCGTATATCATTATGTTACCTCAACGGGGATATGGACATCACCAATAATAAGAATATCATACTTTTTCTTGACAATAGGGAGAGGAAATTCAAAACCTCCAAATATAATCGATGGAATTTTTCCAATAGAGTTGATACTGTGGACCTGAGGTTGTTTCCTCGGTAAGTGTACCGTGTGCTCATTGCCATTAACATGAAAAGTGACATTGCCTTTGTTGCAATCAATAAAAGCCCCTGCAGTATTAAGGAAAGGTCTTCCAAGAATAATAGACATACTATCATCCTCAGGAATATCAAGAATAACAAAGTCCGTTAAAATAGTAACGTTTGCAACCACAACAGGGATATCCTCACAAATACCGACAGGTATAGGAGTTGATTTATCAGCCATTTGCAAAGATATTTCAGTAGGTGTCAACTTGTTCAAGTCCAGTCTACGATATAAAGAGAGAGGCATAACACTAACACCTGCTCCAAGATCACACAAAGCAGTTTTAACATAATTTCTCTTAATGGAGCATGGTATAGTAGGTACTCCAGGATCTCTAAGTTTCTTTGGTATTCCACCCTTAAAAGTATAATTAGCAAGCATGGTGGAAATTTCAGCTTCAGGTATCTTTCTTTTATTTGTAATAATATCCTTCATATACTTGGAATAAGGATTTGTTTTGAGAACATCAGTTAATCGCATACGCAAAAAGATAGGTCTAATCATTTCAGAAAAGCGCTCAAAATCCTCATCATCCTTTTTCTTGGATGGTTTCGGAGGAAAAGGCATGGGTTTTTGAACCCATGGTTCCCTTTCTTTACCATGTTTCCTAGCAACGAAGTCTCTTTTATCATAACGTTGATTACTTGATTGTCGGTTATCAAGATCAACAGCAGGTTCAGCTTCTACATCATTATCATTACTAGGTTGAGCATCAACATGAACATTATCATTAACATTATCACTAGGTTCATGTTCATCACCTGATTGTGTTTCAGCATCAGAAATAGAAATATCATTTGGATTCTCAGGTGGTTCAGCAATAGGTTCACTAGAAGTTTGCAAAGTCCTATTATTTTTCTTTTTCTTCTTTTTAGAAGAACTAGGTACATCAATATCATTTCTTTGAGAATCTTGCTCGATTCTCTTAGGGTGGCTGTCGGTGTCAAAACCGGCGGATCTCGGGTAGGGGGTCCCGAACTGTGCGTCTAGGCGGATGGTAATAGGAGACAAGGGACACGATGTTTTTACCCAGGTTCGGGCCCTCTCGATGGAGGTAAAACCCTACTCCTGCTTGATTAATATTGATGATATGGGTAGTACAAGAGTTGATCTACCACGAGATCAGAGACGCTAAACCCTAGAAGCTATCCTATGGTATGCTAGAGGTTTATATGGACACCGGAGAGGGCTAGGGTTACATAGAGTCGGTTACAATGGGAGGAGATCTACATATCGTATCGCCAAGCTTGCCTTCCACGCCAAGGAAAGCCCTATCCGGACACGGGGTGAAGTCTTCAATCTTGTATCTTCATAGTCCGGGAGTCCAGCCAAAGGTCATAGTCCGGCCATCCGGACACCCACTAATCTAGGACTCCCTCAGTAGCCCCCGAACTAGGCTTCAATGACGACGAGTCCGGCGCACAAATTGTCTTTGCACTACTAGGAGAAGGCATGCTAGTGGCGCACCGAATTTGCCTTCTAATGGCGCACTACTGGTGCGCCACTGGCATCACGCCATTAGAATTAAATTGTAATGGCGCACTACTGGTGCGCCATTAGTATCTGGTGTTCTAATGGCGCACCGCGTAGTGCGCCATTAGTATAGCCTGCAGTGCGCCATTAGAATGCCTCCCAGGGGCCATATGTACAAATGTGCTTTGGCATTCTAATGGCGCACCAGCAGCTAATGCGCCATTAGTGTGATGATCATAGTGCGCCATTAGTGTCTTGTGTGGTGCGCCATTAGTATGAATATTAGGTTTTATTTTTTTTGCTTTTCTGATTTTTGCACAGGTTACAAAATATATTATTGCATAGAATATAGACAGCAGCACACAGCAACATCAGATTCATCAAATACAATAGAAGATTAGTCTCCGAATACAATTCATCATATTAGTCTCCGGATTCAAAAGACCGAACAATGATAAAACATTACAAGTCTCAAGACCGCGAGTATCGAGTTTGCCTTCACATTACAAGTCGATATCGATCATCTAAACTACCATCACATAGAAGAGAGCTGTGGTCATCACGATGAGCATCATCGCGATCAAACTGGTCTTCATCCGGTTCCTCCAACGCTCCCTCCTCTCTCCCGCTAGATAGCGGGCGTATCTAGATTCGACCTCCGCCCTAGTGGTGTACCCTTTGTAACTTTTACCGCTGAAACGGTGAACCTGTCTCCGACACTCCTCCCAGTCATCATAGACTCCGGGAACCTTACCCTTGTACACGACATACGACGGCATCTCTATGCACAAGCCACACAACGGACAATACATAAGCAATGTGTAAGTATGCGACAAAAGGACCGGAAGAGAAAAGCAAGACATTAATAGCACGATTCATGGTCCTACTAATAAATAGCATCGATTACATCTAAGTTGAACAACCGTCCAAACCAAAGAGACATCCGAATTCATTAAAGTTTAATTACAACATGAGCCAATCAATGTTTCAGAACTACACATCACTACTTTCGACTCAACTCATCGGACAGGAGCGTGGGTGAAGCCGCCGTCTGTCGTGATGGTCATGAAATCACGGTCGTTGTCACCCTGCATTTGTAGCGTTTCATCTATCTCACTGTTGGACGGTTGATATCTGAGGAAGAACTGCCCCGCGGTATGAAGGACATCTTGATGGATGATGTTCGCAAACTCCGAATGGATGCGAAAGAATTCTTGTCTGAGGTCCCCGTCCTGGACTGCCGACAAGCTCGCGGCCCAATCTTTGAGATTATCTGGTAGAAGAAGGTGATGATGGTCCCTTACGATCGCCCGCATGTGATGGAGGGCGTAGTAGGCATCCTTCTGACCGCCAGGCGGCTGCTTGACGCAGCAGAACTTCGTATTGTGTGAGAAGATGTGCTTGCCGTACTTACGAACTGGCCTGGTGAAGGTGCCTCCAGATTGGGCGTAGCCGGGGAGAACATCATCAAGAACTTTCTTCACATTTGTGTAGTCTATCATGGAGTTTCGGTTCGGGTCGAAATACGTGGCCATGGAATATTTCGGGCTTAAGAGGATGAGTGTGCAATGTGTGTCACTGCACAGAACACGGAATGTTAGAAAAAAAAGAATGATCGAAATCTAAGAAATCATATGTTACGGGGCGGTTAAGGGATGACTTACTCGGGAAAGTAAGGCACAAGGAAGTTATCCTTATCTGCGTTTGCCAGAATGACGCCTTCGAGGTGTGAACTCGCAACTTGGCGGTCCCCAGCGCTGCTCAAGTGCTTGGCACACATGTAGAAGGGGTCGACTATCACGATGTCCGGGGTATTGTCTCTAATGATCCGCATCTGCATGCTCAGCGAAAACAGCCGAACGAAGGTGTAGTGCAACGGATGAAGGTTAAACATAGCAAAGATGTCATCAAACCGCAGGACGATCATACCCCCGATGTCGCCATCCACAAAGCCCTTGCTCTCTGGCACCTTGGCCACGAAAACCGGGTATGCCACATCCTTCTCTCTGAGACGCCGCTTCTCCAAAATCAGAACACTGTCGTGCAGACTCCGCATAGCACCGGTTGCAGCATTTAGCATATTTGGCGGTAGCATCGCCCTACCCGCCACATGCACCCTCCTCGAGATATCCTTAGGTGAAGGTGGCCCGTCCTGAGCACGGATCGAACTTGGTGCCGGCTGGCTCGCACCGGCGCCCTTGTTAGTCTTTCGTTTCCGGCCCTTCTTCTTGATCTCCTGTAATGGGACCGAGTTCTGCTCACAGACCGCCTTCTTCAGCGTGTTGGGGCTGATAATATTTCGCGCCTCAGCTATCTGAGGCTCGGTGAAGGCGGGAGCTGGAGGCGTGTCCTGAGAACTGAACGCCAGACGACGCTTGTTGCAATTGGATTTCTCCGCCGTACCAGCTAGATCGCGGTGGTCTTGGTTGGGTTCTTGAGAAAGAGGCCCGCAGAACTCGTCAGCGTACCCATGTTCGGCAAAGTACTTATCAACTTTGGTAAATGTATCGTCGTCGTTGTCGTCGCCGTCCGGATCCTGTGCCATAGGGCTGTCCGGATCCTGTGCCATAGGGATGTCCGGCAGGTCCGGTAGCGTTGCGGCGTTCTTGCCATGGCTTGGCGCCGGCACGACTGGCGGTCTTGTCTGTGGGGTGGTGTCCCCCGCCCCCAAACGAATCTGGCTCTTCGGCCATAGCAGGGGCCAGTTTACGCAGGTGCCGAGGGTCATCTCATCTTCTTCGTCGGCCCCAGCGGGTCGAATCGGAGGTAATAGCTCGTCGCAGCCTGGCAGCACCCGGACCACTTCAACCCTATACATTGTGGTTGGCATCGGATTACCGTGGAACATGGGGTTGCCTGGTTGAACGATTCTGCCCTTGGCGACATCGACCAACTCGGCGCCCACGAAGTGCAGAAGAGTGCAAGGAACGTCGGCAGTGCCCTGGAAAACATGTATAGGGCGTCAGGGATGCCCAGTCAAAGGCAAGGAGATGAAGTCATCGGCCGAGAGGCTTAGTTACCGTGATGCCGTCGAGCTCGGCTAATGTCGAGGCACCGCCAACGGCGGGCGTGCAACTGACGGAGGGGGCGCTTGCTGGCGAGGTGCTGGTCGGCGTACACCCGGGTGCATTAAGCTCCAATGCCCGTGCCGGTGCCGGAGACACGAATACCGCCTCCGCCGGAGACACCAATGGCGTCGCCGCCGGAGACACCAATGGTGCCGCCGCCGGAGACACCAATGGCGCCGCCGCCGGAGACACCAATGGCGCCGCCGCCGGAGACACCAATGGTGCCGCCGCCGCGCTGTGCGAGTTGCTAGCCGTGAAGCTGGGAACCGGGGGAGGCCCCTTTTGGCCGCCCGCAATCCACGTCGTCAGCCCATGAATCAACGTAGGCACCATGGCGTTGAGCGTCGTTCCAAGTTGTTGTTGCACTTGCTCATGGACAAGCTCCGGAATCCGCGCCACTTGTGCCTTGAGTTCTTCAACCTCGCGCATCTGGCTTTCCTGTTTACGGTGGCGCACCCTGTTTACGGTGCGCCATTAGTGTCTTCCACAATAATGGCGTATCACAAACAGGTGCGCCGTTAGTATATAGTAGTGGCGCACTGCTTCCACGGTGCGCCGTTAGAATCAATCCTATCTATAGCCCTTTTCCTAGTAGTGTTGGCATTGCAAGGCGGGTTCTTCTCCAAATTCCATATACCTGTTGAATAGTGTCCGGCTTCTGATGAATGTTGCACTCCTTGGCTTCCGCGCCCAATAATGGCCATCTTGCACGTGTCAAAAGAATGCAAAAAGACAGGGGTTCTTTTTTCATTTACCCCCCTTAGCTGCGCAAATGGGCCGCCTATAAAAGAGACGGGTATTTAGATCCGAATCACACCATCTTCCCTCCGCGAGCATTCATAGGAGCGCATTCGACTGAGATCCATTCCATCATGGCCGGTCAACGCAGCTGCTCCTCTTGCCCCTCCAGCCCTCGGCTCGGAGATTGGGAGAGGTGTTCCGTTCCGCACATCGAGCTAGTAGCGCTCCAAACCAAGGGGCTCCTCCCCCTAGCATACATGGTCCCAGTTCGGGCCGGGCTTGCCACCTATAATGGCGGAGAGCAGGCGAAGAGCGTCCCCAATCCCTCCAAAGGAGAGCGAGTACGCCTTGTCCCTTATTTAATAAGAGGGCTCGGATTTCCAATTCATCCATTCCTCTGTGGGCTCCTGGAGTTCTATGGCCTCCAGCTACACAACTTCACGCCTGCCTCCATACTGCATATTGCAGGCTTCGTGGCCCTTTGCGAGCTATTTTTGGGCATCGAGGCCCATTTCGCACTGTGGAAGAAGTTGTTCTGCCTCGTGCCCCGCTCTTAGGAGGGGTCGATTTATCAAGTGGGCGGAGCCGAACTATGGCGCATCGCCGGGACCGGATATCTATCCGGAACCCCAAAGAAGGCGTCCGAGGACTAGCCTTTGTAATGGTTTTATATAGAAGACGTCCCCCTGCCAGACCCTATACGGATCGGCCTCCCTGAGTTCAATAATGCTCCCTTGAAGAAACACCTGAGCTGGCGTCCACGGAGCCCTCAGAGGGAAACTGACAGGGACGTCCTTCACCTGATGAGCCTGATAAGGTTGTTGGCTCATTCTGGACTGACCATGATCGAGGTCATGGCCACATGCATTACGCGGGGGGTGCAGCCGCTTCAGTACAGAGGCCACCCCATGTGGGATTTCAACGCGGAGGACGACGCCACCTGGTGCGGTTGCAAGGGGCCAGATTCGGCTGCCACTCTAACAAAGATCTTATCCGCTTTGTACAAGGGAGAAGAGGAGGAAGTCCTCCATGTCAACCCACGGGGCGGATTCTCTATGTACAATCCTCCAAGCTGGGTAAGCGAACACTTTCATTTGCCCATCCGTTTTCATATTCCCAAAGTTAAGTACTTAGTCTAGCAATTTTAACGCAGGAGCTACGCTAGACAGTAAAGGAGATAAACAGCCCTCCTCCACAACCCGAGGACCCAGAATGGTCCCTCGATCTTTACTCCCAAGAGGACCCGGACTTGGCTGTGGAGCTGATTGATGGGGTGTTCCATCAACTGAGTAAGGACAGCACCTTAGTGGCCATTACGGCCGATTATCCCGGACTACTTCCAGCCTCAAAGGTAACTGAGATCGAAGTCCCAGTATTTTCAAGAGGATCCATCCGTGCTTATTTCTTATCACCGTATACAAATGGCGTTTTCTGCAGGGGAAGTCCTTGAGGCGGAGGGCCAAACCCGCGGCGGCTAGCCAGCAAGGGCCATCGAGGCCCAGCGGGCTAAAAAGAAGTGCGGACCGGATCGAGACGCCGGTGCAACGGTACGGCGTGCAATTGTAATGCCCAGGGTTTATGCCTTCAAGGCATACTAACGCTCATGCTCTCTTCAGGAAGAAGAGCGCCCGCCGGACTATATCCACTGGCCAGGCTTCAAGGCTAGGTCCGGAAGCGGAGGCGAACACGGGGCGCGTACCGGATGCTCCTCCGACAGAGGACATGGACTGGTTATCTGCCACCAATTCAGAGGTGGAGAGTGCCATGAACCACAGGCGTCGCCGGACTGTTCTTCGTGACGCATGTTTTTTCCAAGAGGCGTTGGACGCCTTTAATACAGGAGATGCGTACCTCCGTGCCACTCAAAATGGTCTAGACAGAGCCACATAGCAGTATGTAAAAGACATACAGGTGAGTAAATCTGATTGTTATATATGTCAGTAGCCCCCGAGACTTGAAACAGTTAAAATAACTGATTTAAGGATCATTTGTTATGCAGGATCTTACAAAAAAGAATACGCAACTGTCCTATGAGCTAGAAGAGTGCAAGGCCGAACTTGAGACCGCACTAGCCGTAAAGGGAAGGCCAAGGAGACCCCCTCTGGTAGTATATTCTTCGAGAGATGAGCATGTTGTGAAGTGCGGCATGTGTGCAATTCTGACAATAACAGTGCAGATGGCGCCGGAGTGGATCTGGACAAGCAGCAACTCCTGCGCCAGTTAAAGGCCGACGAGGGCGTGCTTACGAGGGTGAGGCAAGAGAAGAACAAGCTTCAAGATGCCAACACCCAGCTAGGCGAGGAACTAAAGGATGTTTGTGCTCAGCTGTCGGATTTCATAAAGGAGAATCGGCGGCTTCGACACGGCATTTTTAGTAAGTGCTTGAATGAACCCTCGAAAAAGAGTTCGGCGAGGAAGTCGATTGACAGAGTTATGTCTGTAGGTATGCTGACAGGTCGGCCTACGGAGGAAATGCCCGGTTCTACGGGTGACCTTCTTCCCGAGCTATCACAACTGCACGAACGAGTTCGGCAGGCGATGCAAGGCGTCGTCCAGGCTTTATGGCCATCCGTCTCCATGCCCAAAGGACTTGGAGAGCTTATAGAGAAGCTAAAGGGAGCGCGACAGTGCTTCCGATTATGGAAGATATCGGCCTGCCGTCAAGGTGCCAGGCAGGCCTGTGGGGCCCGATGGGAAGAAGATCCCTGTCAGTTTCGTGTATGGCCAGGTAGAGCTGGCCGCCAAGTATTCCCAACAGGACTGTAAATTGGACAGCCTGTTGGATGGTATTGAAGAATAATATAGCCAGTCAAATTGACTATGTGATTTAAAATGACATGTAAAATGCCTTCTAGCCGGATTGTAGATCATTTGTCATTGCGGACCTTTTCGCTTCAACCTCTAGACCCAAAAGTCCAGAGTGTGTCTGAACACCCTCTCGGTTATGTAAGAACCGGGGCATGCGTGGAGACCAGGCGTAGGGGTCATTAGTGCTTTAGCAGACAAGTGCCCAACTAGTTATGTTATATTACATGGTTAGTAAGAAACATCTTCCAGGGAGAATAGTTCCGTTAGGGGTTCCTTTCCCTGGGAGGCATGTCCTAAAGTGCATGTCTAGACTGTGAAAAAAGCAGAAAAGCATCTGGGGGCGGATAAATAAACAAGTGAAAAATCATCTTTTAGTTCACCGACCAAATATTCCCTTAAGAACGCTAGCTTTCGGCTTCACCCAGTCTGAGGTACACATCCGGCTGACCCGACAGTAACAATCACAGAGGTGCTCCCTTTACCACCTAGCCGAACAATCGGGAACATAGGGGTAAGCACAGGAGCTAGGCAACCCAGCTTGGCCAAAACTTAAGTCATATCAATGCATATAATGGTGAATAAAAGGTACATGCGGAAGTGTGACACATGTGTTGGGCACGAGGCCCATATAAATAAGCTTCTGTTGAAGAAGCCCCCAGGTATAATGAGCGCGGATAGCGCGTCAATTCTGTGCGAACGAGGCACAAATGAGCCCTTAAAAGGCTGTAATAGAAGAAAGAGGGAGAAAGAGAGAAATATAGGACGGCTAATGTGTAAAAAATAGACAGAGGAAGGAGACAAACACATAGTCCGGCGCTAGGTGTAGAATCTTCATAGGCGTGCTGTGTTCCATGGGTTCGGCTCGAGTAGGTTATCCGATGCATTTCGTAGACGGTACGCTCCACCAGTCAGGACTTGGTCGATTACGAAGGGACCATCCCATTTGGGCTTGAGTTTGTCCTTTTTCTTCTCCGGTAGGCATAGAACTAGTTCGCCGACATTGTTCGTTTTGTCCCGTACTTCTCTGCTTTGATATCTTCGAGCCTGCTGTTGATAGAATGCGGAACGAGCTTTTGCCACGTCGTGCTCCTCCTCCAATGCGTCCAAACTGTCCTGCCGATCAAGTTCGGCTTCTCTTTCTTCGTACATGCGCACGCGAGGTGAGTCATGAATTATGTCACAGGGCAGAACTGCCTCTGCGCCATATACCATAAAAAATGGTGTGAATCCGGTAGTGCGGTTCAGCGTGGTCCGCAGCCCCCAAAGTATGGAGTCGAGCTCCTCTACCCAATGCGTGTTAGATTCCTTGAGGGACCGCACCAGTCTGGGTTTGATGCCGCTCATGATTAGACCATTTGCCCGCTCGACTTGACCGTTAGTTTGTGGGTGATAGACTGAAGCGTAGTCGAGCTTGATGCCCATGTTTTTGCACCAGAGGTTAACCTCGTCGGCCGTAAAGTTCGTGCCGTTGTGGACGCCGTATCGGTGTACGACCCATGATATGAAGTCTATCACCGGTTTGGATTCGACTGTCTTAATAGGCTTGGCCTCTATCCATTTGGTGAATTTGTCAACCATGACTAATAAATATTTTTGCTTGTGGGTTCCCCCTTTAAGGGGTCCAACCATGTCAAGCCCCCAGATCGCAAAAGGCCAGGTGATGGGTATAGTTCGGAGGGCGGTGGGTGCCATATGGCTTTCGTTAGCGAATAATTGGCAGCCGACGCATCGTTGGACAAAGTCCTGAGCATCTGTCTGGGCCGTCGGCCAATAAAATCCAGTATGGAAGGCCTTGATTATGAGGGCCCGGGCTACGGTGTGGTGCCCTCCTAGTCCGGCATGAATTTCAGCCAGAAGGTTCCACCCCTCCTCTTCGGAGATACACCTTTGAAGGACTCCGGTGGTGCTTTTCCTATAAAGCTCTCCTTCATGGACTTTGTAGGCTTTAGATCTCCGCACTATGCAGCGTGCCTCGTTTTGGTCCTCGGGGAGTTCTTGCCTAGTTAGTTAGGCTAAGAATGGTTCTGTCCATGGGGCAATGACTGTCATTATTACGTGGGCTGAGGGTGTTACCTCGTTGGCAGAGCCTTCCGTTGCGTCAGAATGTTCGATGTTAGGTGGTGCGGCTAGGTCCGGATTGTTATTTCCGGATTCCCCTTCCCACTGTACGGATGGCTTGAATAGCCTTTCTAGGAAAATGTTGGGGGGGACTGCATCGCGCTTTGCGCTGATGCGTGCCAAGATGTCTGATGCCTGATTGTTTTCTCGGGCTATATTGTGAAATTCGAGCCCTTCGAATAGAGCTGACATGTTTAGGACGGCATTGCGATAAGCTGCCATTTTCGGATCTTTGGCATCAAAGTCTCCATTTATTTGGGATATCGCGAGGTTCGAATCCCCACACACCTCTAGGCATTGAATGCCCATGGTGACTGCCATCCGGAGACCATGTAGAAGGGCCTCGTATTAGGCTGCATTGTTGGAGTCCGTATACATTATCTGGAGTACATATTGAACTGTATCTCCTGTTGGGGACGTCAAAACGACGCCAGCCCCCAGACCCGCTAGCATTTTGGAGCCGTCGAAGTGGATGATCCAGTTGGAATATGTGTCGTACTCTTTAGGGAGTTCGGCTTCAATCCATTCAGCGACAAAGTCGGCCAAAACTTGCGACTTGATAGCTCGCCGTGGCTTCTCGGTTATGTCGAACGGGAGGAGCTCAATGGCCCATTTGGCAATCCGGCCTGTCGCGTCGCGGTTGTCTATAATATCATTAAGAGGTACTTCGGAGGCTACTGTTATTGAACACTCTTGAAAGTAGTGTCGTAGCTTCCGGGACGCCATGAACGCTGCGTACGCGATCTTTTGGTAATGCGGGTACCGGGACTTGCATGGAGTGAGGACAGTGGACACGTAGTAGACTGGTTTCTGGACAGGGAATTTGTGTCCGTCCATTTCTCGTTCGACGACGAGCACTGCGCTTACAACTTGATGAGTTGCCGTGATGTACAACAACATTGGTTCGCCGATGTTAGGCGTGGCCAGGACCGGGTTTGTTGCCAATATGGTTTTTATTTCTTCGAGTCCGGCCGTGGCGGCATCCGTCCTCTCGAAGTGTTCAGTGCGCCGGAGGAGGCGGTAAAGGGGTAATGCCTTTCTCCCAAGCGGGAGATGAAGCGGCTTAGGGCCGCCACGCATCCATTCAATTTTTGTATTTGTTTGAGGTCCTTTGGAATATCCGATTGTGACAGAGCTCGGATCTTGGCTGGGTTTGCTTCAATTCCTCTAATGGATACGATGAAGCCAAAGAGCTTTCCGGCTGGTACGCGGAAAATGCATTTTTCCGGGTTAAGCTTAATGCCGTATGTTCGGAGGTTATCGAACATGAGCCTCAAGTCGTCTATGAGAGTTTCGACATGCTTGGTTTTGACAACCACGTCATCCATGTATGCTTCAATTGTTTTGCCGATCTGGTTGGCCAGACATGTCTGAATCATGCGCTGATATGTTGCGCCGGCGTTTTTGAGCCCGAAGGGCATTGTGTTGAAGCAGAATGGGCTGTATGGGGTGATAAATGCCGTTACGGCTTGGTCTGACTCTGCCATCTTAATTTGGTGGTAGCCAGAGTATGCGTCGAGGAAACACAATGAATCATGTCATGCGGTGGCGTCGATGATTTGATCAATGCGGGGGAGGGGGAAGGGATCCTTTGGGCAAGCCTTGTTGAGGTCTTTGAAATCGACGCGTAGGCGCCAGGATTTGTCCTTCTTTGGTACCATCACCAGGTTTGCTAGCCAGTCTGGATGTTTTATATCTCTGATGAATCCGGCTTCCAGTAGTTTGGCTAGCTCCTCTCCCATGGCTTGTCTCTTAGGTTCAGAGAAACGCCGAAGAGCCTGCTTAACAGGCTTGAATCCTTTTAGAATGTTTAGGCTGTGCTCGGCCAGCCTGGGTGGGATTCCTGGCATGTCTGAAGGGTGCCAGGCAAAAATGTCCCAATTTTCGAGTAGGAATTATTGTAGTGCGGCATCTACATCAGGGTTTAGTTGTGCCCCGATGGAGGCCATTTTCGCAGGGTCCGTCGGATGGACTTGGAACTTGACTATTTCGTCTGCCGGTTTAAAGTAGGTGGACTTGGATCTTTTGTCGAGTATCACGTCGTCCCTGTCCACCGTGGAGCGCAGCGCAGTTAGTTCCTTGGCCGCTAGGGCTTCGGATAATGCCTCAAGGGCCAGTGCGGCTGTCTTGTTTTCGGCGCGGAGCGCTATGTCTGGATCACTAGCAAGAGTGATGATTCTGTTGGGTCCGGGCATTTTGAGCTTCATGTACCCGTAACGGGGTATAGTTTGGAAAATTGTGAATGCCTCTCGCCCTAACAGAGTGTGGTATCCGTTGCTGAACGGGGCCACTTGAAATGTGACCTCCTCGGATCTATAATTATCCTGCATGCCGAACACCACATTCAGTGTGATTTTTCCTGTACAACACGCTTCCCGACAGGGGATTATTCCTCTAAAGGTTGTGTTGCTTCGCTCAATGCGGCTCCAGTCTATTTCCATTTTTCAAAGGGTTTCCTCATAAATGAGGTTCAATCCGCTGCCACCGTCCATGAGTACCTTGGTAAGCTGAAAGCCGTCCACTATCGGACTGAGGACCAGTGCGGCTGGTGCTCGGGCTGTCCGGAATTTAGGTTCGTCACTGGCATTAAAGGTAATAGTCGTGTCACTCCCTGGGTTTATTGTTGCTACCTGGTAGACCTCGGTAAGGTTGCGGGGCGTTCGTTTCCGCACATTGTTTGATGCGGAAGTCTCGAAGACTGTTGATACCGTACTGGTATTCCTGGGGTGGTGCTCTGCGGATTCTGGAGTTATAAGCTCCTCGCCACTTCTGGCCACCTACTGGAATATCCAACATGCTCTAAGGCTATGAGTTGGTGTGACGCCCTCTGTACTATGAACTTTACAGGGTCCATTGAGCCATCCCCTAGTACGGTTCCATACCCTATAGAGGGTTTTTGTTTTTTGTTGTTCGGCCCAGGTGCCTGGCGATGCGCCCTTTTATTTCGGACTGGGATTGTATTCAGGGCCGGATTGTCCCAGAATTTTGTTTTGGTTTTCCGAACGCTTTCTGTCGCACAGTATTATCATACTATGGATGCCAAGTAGGCGAAGCGTGTAATTTCACGGCGACTTATGGCATTGAGGATCCCGATGTACGTGCAGTTATTGCAGAAGAATGAAATTGCATCCCCCTCGCGGCAGTCCTCTATCCTGTTCATAACCAGGAGGAATCTGGCCCAGTAATGGTTTACTATTTCTCTGGGCTCTTGCCGAATTTGGGATAGATCCCTTATATTTGGGTGGGCGGGTGGAGTTAAATCCGGAACCTCGCCCAGTCCGAGACTCAGGGGCCAAGAAATTTCCGAACTCGGAAGCTTGGGTTCTTGGATGTTGTCCAATGAATCAGGCCCGCTGCCTGACTTTAGGTTCAGGTCTTGAGTGACGTCCTCCCCTCCGTGGGTATCCGATTTGGAGGGATTAGGAATCCGGACATATCTGGTCCTTAGGATGGGTGAAGATCCACCGCATTGTTCCTCCACCACTTCGACGTGGTGGGTGACCTGGGGAGAGTCAATCTCTCTCGAATCAGCTTTAAGCCCAATCTGATCATAGTCTGTAGCAACTCCCAGGGCGGCGATGCGATCCAAGAGCTCGTTTAAGGAAGAGAGCTCCATCGGATCTAACTGCTCGGCGAGTTCCGAGTTGACGTGGAGATCGCTTTCGATGACCCGAGAAGTCATTGTCGGCGCGGCGGCCGAATAGGCGGTCATTAGAAAACTGCCTAGCCGGAGAGTTTGGCCGATAGCCAAAGCTCCTTTAGCAACAGTGCCATCTTTAAAGACGGGGTGCGGCATCCTTCCTGAGGGTGACGACACAGAGGAACTCTCAATAAAAGCACCAATGTCGGTGTCAAAACCGGCGGATCTCGGGTAGGGGGTCCCGAACTGTGCGTCTAGGCGGATGGTAACAGGAGACAAGGGACACGATGTTTTTACCCAGGTTCGGGCCCTCTCGATGGAGGTAAACCCTACTCATGCTTGATTAATATTGATGATATGGGTAGTACAAGAGTTGATCTACCACGAGATGAGAGAGGCTAAACCCTAGAAGCTAGCCTATGGTATGATTGTTGTTTTTGTCCTACGGACTAAACCTCTCCAGTTTATATGGACACTGGAGAGGGCTAGGGTTACACAGAGTCGGTTACAATGGGAGGAGATCTACATATCGTATCGCCAAGCTTGCCTTCCACACCAAGGAAATTCCTATCCGGCCACGGGACGAAGTCTTCAATCTTGTATCTTCATAGTCCGGGAGTCTGGCCAAAGGTCATAGTTCGGCTATCCGGACACCCCCAAATCCAGGACTCCCTCTGTGGCCTTCAGGATACAAAGGTTCCCGAGTCATTCTACCGGATCTAGTAGCCACTCTACCAGCATAATCATTTTTCTTACTATTCATTTCATCAAGCACTTCTTTTTGAGCTTTAAGTACTTGTTCTACTTGAGTGGTAACCATAGAAGCATGTTTGCTAACAAGTTTAAGTTCACCTCTAATATCAGCTATATAATCACCCAAGCGTTTAATCATATAGGTATCTTGTTTTAATTGTCTACCAAAATAAGCATTGAAGTCATCTTGCTTAAACATAAAGTTATCAAACTCATCCAAGCACTGACTAGCAATTTTAGTCGGAGGGACATCAGCTTTATCATATCTATAGAGAGAATTTACCTTTACTACCTCTGTCGGGATATCGGGAGGTTCTTCAGTAAATAAGTAATTGAGATCATATACTTCTTCAACAGGCGGTAAATTAAGACCGTGTATTTCTTCAATAGGAGGTAAATTCTTAACATCTTCAGCTTTATTACCTTTTTCTTTCATAGATTTCTTTGCCTCTTGCATATCTTCAGGACTGAGAAATAGAACACCTCTCTTCTTCGGGGTTGGTTTAGGAATAGGTTCAATAATTGGCTCAGAAATTGGCTCAGGATCTAGCTCGGGAGGTGCCCAATTATTTTCATTGGTCAACATATTGTTCAATAGAATTTCAGCTTCATCCGGTGTTCTTTCCCTGAAAAGAGAACCAGCACAACTATCCAGGTAATCTCTGGAAGCATCGGTTAGTCCATTATAAAAGATATCAAGTATTTCAGATTTCTTAAGAGGATGATCAAGCAAAGCATTAAGTAACTTGAGAAGCCTCCCCCAAGCTTGTGGGAGACTCTCTTCTTCAATTTGCACAAAGTTATATATTTCCCTCAAGGCTACTTGTTTCTTATGAGCAGGGAAATATTTAGTAGAGAAGTAATAAATCATATCCTGGGGACTTTGCACACAACCAGGATCAAGAGAATTAAACCATATCTTAGCATCACCCTTTAATGAGAACAGAAATATTTTGAGTAAATAAAGGTAGCGCGATCTCTCATTATTTGTAAACAGGGCAGCTATATCATTCAACTTAGTAAGATGTGCCACAATAGTTTCAGATTCATAGCCATAGAAAGGATCGGATTCAACCAAAGTAATTATATCTGGATCAACAGAAAAATCATAATAATCCTTATCGGGAACACAAATAGGTGAAGTAGCAAAAGCAGGGTCGGGTCTCATCCTATCTCTAAGAGATTCTTTACTCCAATTAACTAGCAACCTCTTAAGTTCATATCTATCATGGCAAGCAAAAATAGCGGCAGAAGATTCTGCATCAAAAAGATAACCTTCAGGAATAGGAGGAATATTTTCATCATCACTCTCATCATTGTATTCAGGTGCAATAATTTCTCTTTCTCTAGACCTAGCAATTTGCTCATCAAGAAATTCACCAAGGGGCATAGTAGTATCAAGCATAGAAGTGGTTTCATCATAAGTATCACGCATAGCAGATGTGGCATCATCAATAACATGTGACATACCAGAATTCATAGCAGTAGCAGGTTTAGGTGTCGCAAGAGTACTTATAACAGAAGGAGAATCTAGTGCAAGGCTAGATGGCAGTTCCTTACCTCCCTTCGTAGTTGAGGGAAAAATCTTGGTCTTAGCGTCGTTCAAGTTCTTCATAGTGTCCAGCAGATATAAATCCCAAGTGACTCAGAGAATAGAGCTATGCTCCTCGGCAACGGCGCCAGAAAAAGGTCTTGATAACCCACAAGTATAGGGGATCGCAACAGTTTTCGAGGGTCGAGTATTCAACCCAAATTTGTTGATTCGACATAAGGGGAGCCAAAGAATATTCTCAAGTATTACCAGCTGAGTTGTCATTTCAACCACACCTGGAAACTTAGTATCTGTAGCAAGGTGTTTAGTAGCAAAGTAATATGATAGTGTTGGTAACGGTAACAAAAGTAAAGACAGCAAAAGTAATGTTTTTAGTATTTTGTAGTGATTGTAATAGTAACAACGGAAAAGTAAATAAGCGAGAACCAGTATATGGAAAACTCGTAGGCACCGGATCAGTGATGGATAATTATGCCGGATGTGGTTCATCATGTAACAGTCATAACATAGGGTGACACTGAACTAGCTCCAGTTCATCAATGTAATGTAGGCATGTATTCCGAATATAGTCATACGTGCTTATGGAAAAGAACTTGCATGACATCTTTTGTCCTACCCTCTCGTGGCAGCGGGGTCCTATTGGAAACTAAGGGATATTAAGGCCTCCTTTTAATAGAGAACCGGAACAAAGCATTAGCACATAGTGAATACATGAACTCCTCAAACTATGGTCATCACCGGGAGTGGTCCCGATTATTGTCACTTCGGGGTTGCCGGATCATAACCCATAGTAGGTGACTATAGACTTGCAAGATAGGATCAAGAACTCACATATATTCATGAAAACATAATAGGTTCAGATCTGAAATCATGGCACTCGGGCCCTAGTGACAAGCATTAAGCATAGCAAAGTCATAGCAACTTCAATCTCAGAACATAGTGGATACTAGGGATCAAACCCTAAAAAAACTAACTCGATTACATGATAAATCTCATCCAACCCATCACCGTCCAGCAAGCCTACGATGGAATTACTCATGCACGGCGGTGAGCATCATGAAATTGGTGATGGAGGATGGTTGATGTAACGCCCCGAGACCGACGCTCGAGAAGACTCCCAGCTATTCCGAGTTTCGCCGTGTGTTTCTTTTGTGCTTGCTCTTTTATTTTTGCATTGCATCATGTCATCATGCCATCATGTCATTTAGTTTTTAAAACTCTTTTAAATAAATTGTATGGATTTTTCGATCCATTTAAATCGAGGGAATTCACAATGGTGATTTCTCTTTATAACATATCATGAAATTGGTGATGGAGGATGGTTGATGTAGCGCCCCGAGACCGATGCTCGAGAAGACTCCCAGCTATTCCGAGTTTCGCTGTGTGTTTCTTTTGTGCTTGCTCTTTTATTTTTGCATTGCATCATGTCATCATGCCATCATGTCATTTAGTTTTTAAAACTCTTTTAAATAAATTGTATGGATTTTTCGATCCATTTAAATCGAGGGAATTCACAATGGTGATTTCTCTTTATAACATATCCTCCTAATATTTAGGGAGCTACTATAAAATATTCCATTGTTTTGGAATCACTTATGAACCCACTTGCATATTAAATCCCTTGGCCTTTTCTTCTTCAAGTTTTGACTCTCTAACCTTTCCAATAATTCTTTTGTCATTTTCTGGAGCTCCATCAAAAATCCGAACATTTTTGGACCTTCCTTTTATCAAGTCCTAGTTCAAACCCATTTGAATTAAATTCAAATGAGTTTGAATTTAAATCTTTCAATCATGGCCTTTCCATTTTTCTTGGAACCATCATATTTTTGTGAGTCCAGGAAAATTATCCCCTTGCGCATTTTCTTTCCCTAACCCTCTCTTTCTTTTCCTCTCTCTATTTATTTTCTGCTAGAAAATTAGAGGGAGAGAGAAGAGAGAGACAGCCCAGCCGCCACTTGTATCCATCTAGGCCAGCCGCAGCCCACTACCTAAGCCGGCCCAAGGCCCAGCCGCGCCCCCTCTAACCCTAGCGCAGGGGAGAGCCTCCTGCTCGATCCCCATCTCCCTCCAGCGCCGCACGCATCGAGCTCCCCTCGTCTCGATCCCCTCTGCCGCCATGTAACAGGAGGTCCTCGCGCCTCCGCCTCCGCCCAAGGCCTCGCCCATCCTTCTACCCCGCGTCCCCATCGCCACCCGCCACCGTCGGCGACCCCCAGGAGGGCCACCCCGCGCGTGGCCCCATCCTCTCCGCCGCGAGTCCTTCCCCTCGTCGCCTCCTCTGCGCCCCGTTGACCCACGCCCGTCCGCCTCGGAGCCGGCCTCCACCGCCTCCTCGCCAGCGCTCGGCCTCCTCCCCGAGCTCATGCTCCCTTTGTCCATGGCGCCAGCCAGCCCCGCAGGCCGCGCCGTCGCCTCCTCCGCATCGAACCAGGGAGTGGTGCTCCCTGCGCCCGGTCCCCTCGCCCCTTGCCGCCTCCTCCGTTGGTGGCGACCACCAGGAGCTCCACCGGGAGCCCGGAGGCCCCGCCGTCAAGCTCCATGCCGCACCCCTGCATCCTGCGACCGCATCAGCCGTAGCCGCCTCCATTTTTTCTTCCTTGCGCGAAGAAGACCCATGCCCTTCAACCGCAGCATGCTTCGTTGGGTTGTCTCTGCAAGGCTCCGTTTCGAATCACTACCAAGGCCAAGACCATCCCCGGGCAGGACCTCGTGTACGACTACACCCGGTGATGCGCCAAGTCCCACGATGTTGACGACCCTTCAAGATCGACTACCATTGCCATTTACCACTACCGTCGCAAGAACCGAGACCGGCAAGTCCGAAGACCCCAAGTACCACGACTACCCTCGAGGACGTTGGCTCCGTCAAGTTCGACTACAACGTGTGTACAACTACCATCGCCGTGTACCACTACTTCCACTACCGTCGCCGCGAACAACTACTTCCACGACGTCCCGTGAACGCCTACTTCCACTACGACCGTCCTGAGAATGTCTACATCCATCTACACCGCATCAAACTCGTTCCGTCCCGAATGCACGCTTCAAAGGTATAACGACGAGACGACCGCCCATGTATGAATGTGTGTTGTATGAGATGTACCATATGTTTGCACCGTGTCCGAGAGGTCTTTGCACGTACCTCGTTTTCCATGCCGCCGTCCTGTGGGAACCCGGAATCCGGGATCACCCCACCATCTTGCATGACCCGCTCACGCCCATTTCTTTTGCACCAGTATCTCCGTGAGCTACCGGAAACGATATGTTGCCGTGGCACCATTTTCGTTATCGTTGCCGTGGCACCCCTTTTGTTCCGCCATGGCGACCAAATGCTCCCTATCATATTAGATGTCAACATTTTCATAAAAAATGCATAAACTTGTATATGTCATCCGCATCATGATAACAACAATTAAAATGTTTAAAATTGTGTTTGCGTTAAATTGCTAATGACATATGGGGATTTTCCGGAATTGTTATTTGTTGTTTCCGGCCTCATTTAAAATTACCTAGCTTGGTAGTTTTATTATGCTTCACCCCCTTTTGCCATGTTTAATAACATTTAATAATGTTGGGTACATAAACGAGAGGGAACTAAATAATTGTTGTGGTGTTCCGTCAATATGCAACTCATTGCATATTGAGCTCCACTTAAATTGTAGTGTTGTTTGCTTCACTTTGCCATGCCATGCCTCATTAAACCGGACATGCATCATGCTTGATTGTGCATCATGCCATGTTTATGCTTGTGCATTTACCATGTTGTTTGCTTCTCTCCAGTTTGCTTCTCTCGTTAGCTTTGGTTTCGTTCCGGAGTTGTGAGGATTCGCTCAACTACGTTTGTTTGTCTTCTTCATGGACTCGTTCTTCTTCCTATCGGGATTTCAGGCAAGATGACCATTACCCTTGATATCACTTCTATATTTGCTTGCTAGTGGCTTTGTTCTATCGCTATGCTGCGCTACCTATCACTTGTTTACCATGCCTCCCATATTGCCATGTCAGCCTCTAACCTTTTCACCCTTCCTAGCAAACCATTGCTTGGCTATGTTACCGCTTCGCTCAGCCCCTCTTATAGCATTGTTAGTTGCAGGTGAAGTTGAAGATTTCTCCATGATGGACAGTATTATTTTGGGATATCAGAATATAACTTATTTAATTATTGCATTTATATACTTGGTAAAGGGTGGAAGACTCGGCCTTATGCCTGGTGTTTTGTTCCACTCTTGCCGCCTTAGTTTCCGCCATATCGGTATTATGTTCCCGGATTTTGCATTCCTTACACGGTTGGGTGATTTATGGGACCCCCTTGACAGTTCGCTTTGAATAAAACTCCTCCAGCAAGGCCCAACCTTGGTTTTACCATTTGCCACATAAGCCTTTTTCCCTTGGGTTCTGCAGACTCAAGGGTCATCTTTATTTTAACCCCCCCCCCCCCCCCCCCGGGCCAGTGCTCCTTCGAGTGTTGGTCCGAACTTAGTAGACTGCGGGGCCACCTCGGGGAAACTTGAGGGATGGTTTTACTCGTAGGATGTCTCATCCGGTGTGCCCTGAGAACGAGATATGTGCAGCTCCTATCGGGATTTGTCGGCACATCGGGCGGCTTGCTGGTCTTGTTTTACCATTGTCAAAATGTCTTGCGAACCGGGATTCCGAGGCTGATCGGGTCTTCCTGGGAGAAGGAATATCCTTCATTGACCGTGAGAGCTTGTGATGGGCCAAGTTAGGACACCCCTGGAGGGTATATTATCTTTCGAAAGCCGTGCCCGCGGTTATGAGGAAGATGGAAATTTGTTAATGTCCGGTTGTAGAGAACTTGACACTTGACTTAATTAAAACGCATCAACCGTGTGTGTAGCCGTGATGGTCTCTTTTTGGCGGAGTTCGGGAAGTGAACACGGTTTTGGGTTATGTTTCACGTAAGTAGGAGTTCAGGATCACTTCTTAATCATTGCTAGCTTCACGACCGTTCCGTTTGCTCTCTTCTCGCTCTTATTTGCGTATGTTAACCACCATATTTGCTTAGTGCTTGCTGCAACTCCACCTCATTACCACTTCCTACCCATAAGCTTAAATAGTCTTGATCTCGCGGGTTTTGAGATTGCTGAGTCCTCGTGACTCACCAGATACTATCACAACAGTTGCAGGTGCCGATGATACCAGTGCAGGCGATGCAACCGAGCTCAGATGGGAGCTCAACAAAGACCTTGGTCGTTGCTATGTTTCGTTTCATGTTGATCAGTAGTGGAGCCCAGTTGGGACGATCAGGGATCTAGCAGTTGGGTTATCTTCTTTTCTTTTGGCTTCGTCCGTAGTCGGACTATATGTGTGCACTCTGAATGATGTATGATTTTTTTATGTTCATTGTGTGAAGTGGCGATTGTAAGCCAACTCTTTATCCCATTCTTGTTCATCACATGGGATTGTGTGAAGATGACCCTTCTTGCGACAAAAACCACAATGCGGTTATGCCTCTAAGTCGTGCTTCGACACGTGGGAGATATAGCCGCATCGTGGGTGTTACAAGTTGGTAATCAGAGCCATCCCCGACTTAGGAGCCCCCTGCTTGATTGTTTGCTGGCGTTGTTGAGTCTAGAAAAAAATGTTTTGAGTCTTAGGATTATATATATCGGAGAGTAGGATTCTTTTTACTCCTCAGTCCCATCGTCGCTCTGGTGAGGTCTCCTGACGTAGATGTTTTGACTTTCCTCTCCTCAAATTTCACTAATTTTTTTTAGGATCACGCGGGTATCTTGGAATCGTTCCGATGGTTTTGTGACGAGAACATTGTTCTTGGTACCTCCTGTCTATTATGTGGAATTGACCCGGGGAGTTGAGCTCCGTGGTGTTGTCGTCACAATTTTATCGTTGCAGTTCTGGAATACCTGAGTTTTGCCGACATCGAAAATCTCTTTTATGCAGTTGTTGGTGAGATAACCTCGACGCCACCCAGTACTGAGGGGGGAGTTCGGGAGTATTGCCATAGCTTGTATAACGGATGCTTTTCGAAGGTTGAGGTACACGATTTCCGAAGGTTTCTTGGTTATGTGTTGACGGATGGATACAGCTTGGATGTAGGAATTGCTAGTTTTGGGTGAGATATATATTGCTTCCCCTGTATCCCCAACACCAGATTGCATAACCAGAAAGTTTCGGGAGTTTTATAGGTGGGAATTCAAGTAGCTCCTAGAATATCTTTCCGACAGATGCATGATATGAGATTGGGGTTCGACGTCTAGTGGTCCGCCTTTCCACGGTCGTCTTTACAGTGGTCTCGTTGTGTCTTAAAGAACCCTTGGCTATGCTGGTTTGGGGACACTTAGTATGTCATGTGCACTGCCTTGTACATGATGGTGCTATAAAATCGAGCCCGTGTGGGCCCCACCACGAAAACTTCGGACGGAATATCTATCATATGTTTGTGCTGGCTTATTCTGCAAGCCAAATCCTTTGTTTTGTTTTATTTGTGGTATTCGAGTTGCTTCGAAGTCAAATGTTGAATCCATACCTTTCCTAAACGGTGTTCTCATATTGCTATGTGAATACTAATCCTTTTGATCATTGAGGTTGTCATGTTAATTCTTTTCCAACCAATGCGCTTCTCTTCGAGATGATCCCATCATTCTCCCCATCCGCAAGATCATTTCCATGTTTTCTCAATGGTGTTTCTTCCATCCGTTCCAAGTTGTCTTTGTTTTTCCCCACCCTCCCACCCTTTTTCTTCAAGGACTCAGATTTCTTGATCGGGTATCCATTTTATCGATGGGAAGTCTCTCCATTCTTTTCCGTCAATGTTCTTATCCGGTGATTCTCAAGAAGATACTAACAGAGTTTCAAGTTCATCATTCTTCATTCTCGTATTCTTCTCCGGTGGATTAATTTCAAGCTTCGGTGTTGATCATATCTCTTCCTTTTGTTTCACATATCTTCCCATGTGAATTTCTTATCCAAGGCTGTCTTATTTATTCACCTCTCACAGTTCATATCCGGAGTGTTAGATCATATCTCACAAGGCTCGTCTTTTCATTCAAGATCCGTTCAAGTTACTTCGAGGTTTTTTCTCTCATTCAAGCTTTAATTCTACCAGTGTAACCTCTATTTCAAGCAATCCTTCAACGATGTTTCTTTTTAGTGAGCCCTAACCC
Source organism: Triticum aestivum (assembly GCF_018294505.1). Classification (NCBI taxonomy): domain Eukaryota; kingdom Viridiplantae; phylum Streptophyta; class Magnoliopsida; order Poales; family Poaceae; genus Triticum; species Triticum aestivum. Next base: position 793,823,294 of record NC_057798.1, on the reverse strand, counting down.
ACAGGTCTTTTCCCAGGATCTTACCTGGCTCTTCTAATTTTTCCCGGAGTCATTCCCAAATTCTTTTCAAAGTTTGACGTAAGAATGAATTTCATCAGTCAAATGTCTTTCTCCAAGATCTTTCAAATTCTTTCGTTGCTGGTTCAACCTTTCTGCTCTTCATTCCAGAGTATCTCAACAATTCATGGTGGTTCTCATCATCATTCTCAACATTTGAAGACCGAAGAAGGATTTCTCCTAAATATTGGTCCGTTCTCTTAAAGATTCATGGTTCTAGCGTTATGCCATCCTCTCATAATTGTTTTCGACTATGAGAATTCTTTTCACCCATCCGGGGCATTTCAGGAGTCTTTTCAGTTTGATTCTCCAGAGCCATCATCTCAGAATTCTTCATTCTCAGCATGTAGCTATCGTTCTCCAAATCTTATGCGTGCATCATTCAAATATCCTCTAATCAGTTCATGGCCTCTTCGTTCTCATGTATCTAAATCCCCTCAAGTATCTTCATTCGTTTTCCAATTCTTTCCGGTGAATTGTGCCTTTGCTATGTTCATTTTCAGTTCTTACGGTGGTTCTTTCAACATTTCACTTCCTTCGTTATCATATCAATTCATTTGTTGTTTCCAATCCTACACGGTGGTTCCATCAATACCTTCTCAAGTTTACGCTATATCTCTCTTAATTCTCTCTACGGGAATAAGTAGTATGCCAAATCCATTGCTTGTCATCAATTTAATTTGATGAAGGATAAGCATACAATAAATCTTATTCTTATTTCCTCGAGGTGATTCAATTCTTTTCTTCCGGAGATTGTTCATGATGAAGTAATTCTCGTTTCTAAGATGTTCATCTTTTCTTTCTGGAGTTCCAAGTTCTCTTGGTTATATCATCTCGAAGATCCTTCTAAATCATCGCAAGGTTTCACCTTGTGTTTTCAACTTCTCTTTCTTTCTATCATCCTTTTATTACCGGAGTTCTTCATGGAGGCTCTACATGGTGGTTCGTCAAGGATTCTTTTCACTTTTCAATTGTTCTTCAAGATTTCTCTCGAAGTTATGACCCGCCAAGCTTTACTCAAAATTAAACATGGTGCTCAACACATGTCTTGTTTTGAGGCGTTCAAGAATTCTTTGTCGTGCATTCCAAAGTGCAATTCTTTCTACCTTATCTTTTGAGGTGGTGTTATATCATTCTTGACAATTTTCATTCATGTTTTATGATTCACATGTTGTCAAGAACGAGGTATTTTAAATCCATCAATCTCTTCGTTGGAGTTATCTTGGTATAGATTTCACCTAAAGCCTTCCCTAAGGAATGTTGCTATTTGTGGTGCTTATCAATGATCCAAGTTTTCTCCTATTCTCGTGGTGAAAGAAGTTTTTCATCTCTTTGGTGCTCTCAATCAAATCAATGGTTTCCATTAGTGGCCGGTTGTCACCTCATAATTTTGAGATGTTTTCCATAAGTCCACTACAAGCTTACTCGTTTCGTTGTTGGTTTTCCATCAACTCCGTTATAACCTTCTTGGAAGGGTGTTTTCCAAGCTCATTTGTGGCAGAAGTTGGCATTTTCTTCTCCATTCTGTTATTCCAATGATCTATCTTCTATTCTTTTTTCCGGAGGCATTGTGATGTTGCTATTTTCACTCATCATCTCGAATTGTGAGGATCATGTTCTTTTCGGGCTTAGCCATTTAACCGGAGTGTTGTGTCATCTTTTCAAGTTCTTTTTATCTTATCAAGTCTTGCATCTCTTTTCAACCGGAGTGTTGTCCAAATCTGTTTTTCTTTGTTCCTTGTTTATCTCGTTTCAACCAGAGTGGTTCCAATTCCTTCTTGTCCATTGTACTCGTCATTCATAGCTTTGTAACCTCCAAGGTTCACATGGTGTTCCTTGTTTCTATTTTCTACCGCAGTGCTCTCAATTGTGTTCAACTGCATTGTGTTATTTCTTTCAACTTTTCAACCTCTCAAGGTTCTTTGGTTTCACTCATTGGTCGAAGAAGCAACTTAGTTTTACCTCTTCTCTTCCTCTTCCGTTTCTCTCCGGTGCTATTCTAGATCTCGGGACGAGATCCTCTCATAGTGGTGGAGTGTTGTAACGCCCCGAGACCGACGCTCGAGAAGACTCCCAGCTATTCCGAGTTTCGCCGTGTGTTTCTTTTGTGCTTGCTCTTTTATTTTTGCATTGCATCATGTCATCATGCCATCATGTAATTTAGTTTTTAAAACTCTTTTAAATAAATTGTATGGATTTTTCGATCCATTTAAATCAAGGGAATTCACAATGGTGATTTCTCTTTATAACATATCCTCCCAATATTTAGGGAGCTACTATAAAATATTCCATTGTTTTGGAATCACCAATGAACCCACTTGCATATTAAATCCCTTGGCCTTTTCTTCTTCAAGTTTTGACTCTCTAACCTTGCCAATAATTCTTTTGTCATTTTCCGGAGCTCCATCAAAAATCCGAACATTTTTGGACCTTCCTTTTATCAAGTCCTAGTTCAAACCCATTTGAATTAAATTCAAATCAGTTTGAATTTAAATCTTTCAATCATGGCCTTTCTATTTTTCTTGGAACCAACATATTTTTGTGAGCCCGGGAAAATTATACCCTTGCGCATTTTCTTTTCCTAACTGTCTCTTTCTTTTCCTCTCTCTATTTATTTTCTGCTAGAAAATTAGAGGGAGAGAGAAGAGAGAGACAGCCCAGCCGCCACTTGTATCCATCTAGGCCAGCTGCAGCCCACTACCTAAGCCGGCCCAAGGCCCAGCCGCGCCCCCTCTAACCCTAGCGCAGGGGAGAGCCTCCTGCTCGATCCCCATCTCCCTCCAGCGCTGCACACATCGAGCTCCCCTCGTCTCGATCCCCTCTGCCGCCATGTAACAGGAGGTCCTCGCGCCTCCGCCTCCGCCCAAGGCCTCGCCCTTCCTTCTCCCTCACGTCCCCATCGCCACCCGCCACTGTCGGTGACCCCTAGGAGGGCCACCCCGCGCTTGGCCCCATCCTCTCCGCCACGAGTCCTTCCCTGCATCGCCTCCTCTGCGCCCCGTTGACCCGCGCCCGTCCGCCTCGGAGCTGGCCTCCACCGCCTCCTCGCCAGCGCTCGGCCTCCTCCCCGAGCTCATGCTCCCTTCGTCCATGGCGCCAGCCAGCCCTGCAGGCCGCACCGTCGCCTCTTCCGCATCGAACCAGGGAGTGGTGCTCCCTGCGCCTGGTCCCCTCGCCCCTTGCCGCCTCCTCCGTTGGTGGCGACCACCAGGAGCTCCTCCAGGAGCCCGGAGTGCCCGCCGTGAAGCTCCATGCCGCACCCCTGCATCCTGCGACCGCATCAGCCGCAGCCGCCTACATTTTTTGTTCCTTGCGCAAAGAAGACCCATGCCCTTCAACCGCAGCATGCTTCATTGGGTTGTCTCCGCAAGGCTCCGTTTCGAATCACTACCAAGGCCAAGACCATCCCAGGGTAGGACCTCGTGTACGACTACACCCGGTGATGCGCCAAGTCCCACGACGTTGACGACCCTTCAAGTTCGACTACCGTTGCCATGTACCACTACCGTCGTAAGAACCGAGACAGGCAAGTCCGAAGACCCCAAGTACCACGACTATCCTCGAGGACGTTGGCTCTGTCAAGTTTGACTACAACGTGTCTACAACTACCGTCGCCGTGTACAACTACTTCCACTACCATCGCCGCGAACGACTACTTCCGCGACGTCCCGTGAACACCTACTTCCACTACTACCGTCCCGAGAACGTCTACTTCCATCTACACCGCATCGAACTCGTTCCGTCCCGAATGCACGCTTCAAAGGTATAACGACGAGACGACCGCCCATGTATGAATGTGTGTTGTATGAGATGTACCATATGTTTGCACTGTGTCCGAGAGGTCTTTGCACGTACCTCGTTTGCCATGCCGCCGTCCCGTGGGAACCCGGAATCCGGGATCACCCCACCATCTTGCATGACCCGCTCACGCCCACTTCTTTTGCACCGGTATCTCCGTGAGCTAACGGAAACGATATGTTGCTGTGGCACCATTTTCGTTATTGTTGCCGTGGCACCCCTTTTGTTCCGCCATGGCGACCAAATGCTCCCTATCATATTAGATGTCAACATTTTCATAAAAAAATGCATAAACTTGTATATGTCATCCGCATCATGATAACAACAATTAAAATGTTTAAAATTGTGTTTGCATTAAATTGCTAATGACATGTCGGGATTTTCCGGAATTGTTATTTGTTGCTTCCGGCCTCATTTAAAAGTGCCTAGCTAGGTAGTTTTATTATGCTTCACCCCCTTTTGCCATGTTTAATAACATTTAATAAAGTTGGGTACATAAACGAGAGGGAACTAAATAATTGTTGTGGTGTTCCGTCAATATGCAACTCATTGCATATTGAGCTCCACTTAAATTGTAGTGTTGTTTGCTTCACTTTGCCATGCCATGCCTCATTAAACCGGACATGCATCATGCTTGATTGTGCATCATGCCATGTTTATGCTTGTGCATTTACCATGTTGTTTGCTTCTTTCCGGTTTGCTTCTCTCGTTAGCTTCGGTTTCATTCCGGAGTTGTGAGGATTCGCTCGACTACGTTCGTTTGTCTTCTTCATGGACTCGTTCTTCTTCCTATCGGGATTTCAGGCAAGATGATCATTACCCTTGATAACACTTCTATCTTTGCTTGCTAGTGGCTTCGTTCTATCGCTATGCTGCGCTACCTATCACTTGTTTACCATGCCTCCCATATTGCCATGTCAGCCTCTAACCTTTTCACCCTTCCTAGCAAACCATTGCTTGGCTATGTTACCGCTTTGCTTAGCCCCTCTCATAGCATTGTTAGTTGCAGGTGAAGTTGAAGATTGCTCCATGATGGACAGGCTTATTTTGGGATATCACAATATCTCTTATTTAATTAATGCATTTATATACTTGGTAAAGGGTGGAAGACTCGGCCTTATGCCTGGTGTTTTGTTCCACTCTTGCCGCCTTAGTTTCCGTCATATCGGTATTATGTTCCCGGATTTTGCGTTCCTTACACGGTTGGGTGATTTATGGGACCCCCTTGACAGTTCGCTTTGAATAAAACTCCTCCAGCAATGCCCAACCTTGGTTTTACCATTTGCCACCTAAGCCTTTTTCCCTTGGGTTCTGCAGACTCAAGGGTCATCTTTATTTTAACCCCCCCCCGGGCCAGTGCTCCTTCTAGTGTTGGTCCGAACTAAGTAGACTGCGGGGCCACCTCGGGGAATCTTGAGGGCTGGGTTCGGGAAGTGAACAAGGTTTTGGGTTATGTTTGACGTAAGTAGGAGTTCAGGATCACTTCTTGATCATTGCTAGCTTCACGACCGTTCCGTTTGCTCTCTTCTTGCTCTTATTCGCGTATGTTAACCACCATATTTGCTTAGTGCTTGCTGCAACTCCACCTCATTACCACTTCCTACCCATAAGCTTAAATAGTCTTGATCTCGCGGGTTTTGAGATTGCTGAGTCCTCGTGACTCACCAGATACTATCACAACAGTTGCAGGCGGCGATGATACCAGTGCAGGCGATGCAACCGAGCTCAGATGGGAGCTCAACGAAGACCTTGGTCGTTGCTATGTTTCGTTTCATGTTGATCAGTAGTGGAGCCCAGTTGGGACGATCAGGGATCTAGCAGTTGGGTTATCTTCTTTTCTTTTGGCTTCGTCTGTAGTCGGACTATATGTGTGCACTCTGAATGATGTATGATTTTTTTATGTTCATTGTGTGAAGTGGCGATTGTAAACCAAATCTTTATCCCATTCTTGTTCATTACATGGGATTGTGTGAAGATGACCCTTCTTGCGACAAAAACCACAATGCGGTTATGCCTCTAAGTCGTGCTTCGACACGTGGGAGATATAGCCGCATCGTGGGTGTTACAGTTGATGATGACGACGGCGACGAATCCCCCTCTCCGGAGCCCCGAACGGACTCCAGGTCATCCCTCCCGAGAGAGATTAGGGCTTGGCAGCGGCTCCATATCGTAAAACGTGATGATTTCTTCTCTCTGGTTTTTTCTCCCCGAAGGCCAATATATGGAGTTGGAGTTGGCGTCAGAGGGTCACCAGGGGGCCCACGAGGTAGGGGGGCGCGCCCAGGGGGCGCCCCCACCCTCGTGGACAGGGTGTGGGCCCACTGGTCTTCTTCTTTGGCGAGGATTTTTTATTAATTATCCTAAGATATTCCGTGGAGTTTCAGGTCGTTTCGAGAACTTTTATTTTCTGCACAAAAGCAACACGATGGCAATTCTGCTGAAAATAGCGTCAGTCCGGGTTAGTTCCATTCAAATTACACAAGTTAGAGTCCAAAACAAGGGCAAAACTGTTTGGAAAAGTAGATACGACGGAGACGTATCAGTAGCCCTGAACCGAAAGAACCGCCTCAAATCGGTGGGGGTACTTTCGTAACTTTCCCCACATTTCAGACAAGCACGTCCCTAAGCCATGGTTCTCCACTGCCATCCCATCCGCCCACCCATTCATGCACCGAGGCCACGAAAACCCGCGACGAAGCCCCACACCCTGCTCCGTCTGCCACGCAGCCGGAGCCTCTTCCCCGACGACGTCGTCCACAGCAACACCTCGACGTCCCTCATCCACCGTACCAGATGAGGTTTCGTCGTCGATCTTGTCGTCCCGCCGGTTCAGCCACCCCGTCCTCGACCTCCAAGGAGTTGCCCCGATGTTCCCCTCGTCTTTTGCGCCACCTCCATTCCCACACCGCCGTCTTCACCTGCACCATCGGAAGAGCATCATCATCATCGTTTACTTGGATGAAGCTGCGGCCTAATCGGCTCCACCAAAGAGGTTGTACACTAATCGCCGCATTTTCTTCTTGATTCAATCTCACGGTGCTGCCGACGCTCGGGCCCGAGCCGACACGGCGCGGCTCCATCCACGGCGGCATGGCCGGCAACTTCCTGCACGGCGTCGCTCCCTTGGCAGCGACGTCCACATCAGTAGGAGCTGCTGCTGCTTTAACTCTCGCTCGTGCTGCTGCTCTGCTCTTGCTCTTGGTCCCCTGCCTGGTCTGCTCATGCTCGCACTGCTGCTCTCACTCTTGCTCTTGCTTGTGATGCTTCTCCGATTTAGCTACACTTTAGTCGACTGAATCGACTTTTGGGTTAGTCGATTTTCAGGGGGTGGGGGGTGGGGGGGAGGCTTGCCGGGGTGAAGGAAGAACCAGCCGCAGCAGGGAGGGGGCTCACCGGAGAGGTACCCCACTATCTATCTTAGGGTTCAGGGTGGGAGCGGTGGTCGCCGGTGGTGGCGGGGCGGTGGGAGGGGGAATAGAGGGATGGCTGGGGCGGCGGCGGACCGGCGGTGCGGAGTGTTTTTTGGGCGGGAGGGGCGGCACACCGCCGGCCGCGGGCGGTGGGGGGCTGCTGTGTGGCCGGTGGTGGCTGGCGGCTCAGGGGGGTGTAGGTTGAAGATGAACCGCAGTCCCTTGATTTCGTATCCAACGGCTACAAAATTGACTGACCAGAGATGAATAAGTCAGTCGATCGACGTGTAGCCTCACCTTGCTAGTGCATTCAGTTTCGAGAGCAAAATTCAGTTTCGAGAGCAAAATTCAGTTTCGACAGTTAAGTTCAGTTTCGACAGTTAAGTTCAGTTTCGATAGTTAAGTTCAGTTTAGACAGTTAAATTCAGTTTCAACAGTTAAGTTCAGAGATGAGCGGCTGATGTATTTTACATCTAGCACTTTGTGGTTATGTATTTTACGTCATGTATTGGAGGTGCTATTAGAATTCCACTCAGGTTAACGTTGTCTCTCTTCTCCTGCTTCAGCCTCGGTGTCATACAATTCACCAGAGCTGTTGGGGATATAACTATTTGTGTAAGCCGCCCAGGAGGGGCCGAGTTATGCAAAGAAGACTCATCAGAAAGAAGCCCAAGACCAAGCAAGAAGATGGCGGTTCAATAGAGGGTCTAAAGCCCACCAGCGACTTGAGGCCCATCGTAGTAAACCGCCATGATGGCATGACTTGTATCGTAAGGTAGATTTAACTAGTCACCAAGCCGGACACTGTTTATGAGCCGGCCGGGACTCTGTAAGCCGCAGGGCGCCAACCCGTGTATATAAGGGGGCGAAGAAACAACTCATCGAGAACCGGGCATAGCGTATCTCGCTCCCTGGTCATCGAAACATCAAGCAATACCAACCCAACTAGACGTAGGCCTTACCTTCATCGTAAGGGGCCGAACTAGTATAAACCTCCCGTGTCTCTTGTCCTAATAACCCCTTCAAGCTTCCTAGTTGTGATGGTTCCACGATTAAGTCCTTTTGTTAGGACATCTGATGTGACAATTCCACGACAGTTGGCGCCCACTATGGGGCCAGCGCATGGTGGATTTGAGTTCTTGAAGGGCAACTTCAAAGGGCTCAAGGGATACGCAGTGGGCCGGATGACCAAGAGTCATCGCAGCAAGGTCTACATCGACGACGAAGGCTGGGGTCCTGACGCTGGCTCAATTGAGTACGGGTACCGGGTCCCCTTTGGCAGAATCCACGTCTTCATCAGCCGGATTAGTGAGCCGGGACCTGAGCCAGACAACTGCACCGACCTCATCGAGACGGCTCAGCGTGCGAGACCCGCCCGAGTCCAACCCGGCATGAAGCGTGTCTTTGTGGGATGCATCCATGGAGAAGAATTTCCTTAAGGATCTAAAGATGGTGGTGAGATGACCGTCCTCTCCGACGGTGATTCGTCCGCCGGTTCAACATATTCGCTGTATCAAGTGCAAGATGGCGCGCTCGAGGGCTGTTCTGATGGCTCCAGTATTCTGGACCCCTATGAGTCGCCAAACTGGGCAGGAGTCTTCATGGTTGGGACTCAACCTGGCCAAAATTCTACAGCCGCTACTGCAATAACGTCCGGGATAGGAGCAGCCGGGGCAGGGTGCCCTGTGCGTCCGCCGGCACAAGTGCTGATAGATCTCATGGATAAGCTTACGGCCCTGTTAACCGCCACGGTTATTCCAGCAAATAAAGATGAGCATGACGCGGAGGTGGCATGGGTGCGCGAGGAAATAGCTCAGGCCAAGGAGGCCTTAGCAGCTGAGGACACCAGGTTAGCCACGGAACGGGTGGATTTGGATGCACGGGCGCAGCAGCTTCAGTCAGAGGCTTTCCAGCTTACGATGAATCTGAACGCATCTAATGAGGTGATGAGAAGGAGGCACCAGAAAACTCAATCCCGTTTGCCGCCGACTTACGACCCTCGGGTTCTTTTTGCTACACCCGCAGCCGGAACAGGAGGACCGGCTCAGCCTCGGGAGATGGCACCTCCTCATGGGAACATGGCGCCGCCCCATTACGTACCGATACCGCCGAGTCACTTTTCCAACCCCATAGAGAACTTAATCACAGCATCAGCCCATTTGGCGGCTCGCCTAGTGGACGGTGATGATCCGACAAAGATGGACACCCGGAGGATCAGAGAACTTGTCCAGACGGCCCTGGCTCAGCAAGAGACTTATTCTTATAGTCGGGACAGGATTCACTCAACTCCTTCGCCTTGCTTAGCACCGCCTTGTCAAAACCGGAGACCAAGTTACAGCAGGCACATGGAGTCAGAAGCTTTGTCAAGCAACGCCCAGCGCCGGAACCAGCCGGTGGCTATAACCCGGTACAAGATCGGGTACGTCAGGAGAACGAGCGGGCGGCTCAGCTAACGGCTCAACATACGGCTCATCAAGACTTCCCACAGTATCCGATGACTTCCGTTGAGACGGGAGTGGATACTAGAACCGGCGGTGTTCCTTGTCTGGTGCCGGCTCTGTGTAATGTACGCCTACCCAAGGACTTCAAGGGACCTCAAAAGGTGCCGAATTACATGGCCAACTTACAGCCCGGAGCGTGGATCGAGAGCTATGAGATGGCCCTGGAGCTGTTGGAGGTCAGCGACGCAACAATGGCTAAGTACTTCACCATGATGTTAGACGGAACGGCCTGGTCCTGGTTAAAGGGCTTGCCACCCAATTCCATTAATTTGTGGGCAGAGCTAAAGGGTTGTTTCATCCAGAACTTCAAGGACACTTGCAAGCAATCTATGTCGATTGTGGATTTGACAAATTGTAAGCAGGAGGAGGGTGAATCCACTACTCACTGAGTACGTCGGGTCAAGGAGATAATACATTCGTCTGACAAGATGGATGCCGGCTCTGCAGTCCTTATGTTGAAAAAGAACTGCCGCTTTGAGCCGCTGAGACAGAAACTAGGGCGCCTTAAGCGTGATTGCAACGATATGGGTACGCTGATGGCAGCTTTAGTCAAATACACCGACTCTGATAGTACTAAGGATCCCGCGTCTGATGAGGAAAAGACAGGGGAGGGAAAGAAGAACGGCAAAGGAAAGGGACAACAGCATAACGCGATGAATCAAGGAGGCAAGAAGCGTAAGGCCGAGGGTAACCCGGAGTTTGTAGCCAATCCCAATGCACAGGGTAACTATCAGAGACGTAAGGGCAAACCACCCCGATCTGGCGGGTCAGGCCCATCTCCTGAGCAGTTACTCAACGAGCCGTGCCCGAGACACGACACCCGAGAATGACCCGCCACCCACTTATGGAAAGATTGTGCGATTGTAACACCCACGATGCGGCTATATCTCCCACGTGTCGAAGCACGACTTAGAGGCATAACCGCATAGTAGTTTTGTCGCAAGAAGGGTCATCTTCACACAATCCCAGGTAATGAACAAGAATGGGATAAAGAGAGTTGGCTTACAATCGCCACTTCACACAATACATAATTTAAGATCATACATCATTCAAATACACTCATAGACCGGCTATGGTCAAGTTCAAATGAAAAGAAGACAACCCCAAATGCTAGATCCCCGATCGTCCCGACTGGGCTCCTCTACTGATCATCTAGAAACGATACATAGTAACGACCAAGGGCCTCATCAAATTCCCACTTCAGCTCAGTTGCGCCATCTGCGCCTGTATCCTCGGCACCTGCATCTATTTTGGTAGAATCTGTGAGTCACGAGGACTCAGCAATCTCACACCCGCGAGATCAAGACTATTTAAGCTCATAGGTAGGTAAAGGGTAATATGGTGGAGCTGCAGCAAGCACTAAGCATATATGGTGGCTAACATACGCAAGTGAGAGCGAGAGGAGAAGCAACGCATCGGTCGAGAAACTAGAAGTGATCAAGAAGTGATCCTGAAACTACTTATGTCAAGCATAACACAAACCGTGTTCACTTCCCGGACTCCGCCGAGAAGAGACCATCACGGCTACACACACAGTTGATGCATTTTAAAGAGGTCAAGTGTCAAGTTATCTACAACCGGACGTTAACAAATTCCCATCTGCCTCATAACCGCGGGCATGGCTTTCGAAAGATTATATATCCTGCAGGGGTGTCCCAACTCAGCCCATCACAAGCTCTCACGGTCAACGAAGGAATAGACCTTCTCCCGGGAAGACCCGATCAGTCTCGGAATCCCGGTTCGCAAAATATTTCGACAATGGTAAAACAAGACCAGCAAAGCCGCCCGATGTGCCGACAAATCCTGATAGGAGCTGCACATATTTCGTTCTCAGGGCAACACCGGATAAGCGAAGCGTACAGGAACCGACGAATCCAAGTTGCCAAGGAATGGTCCCGCACGGTGCTCTAGTTTGGACCAACACTCGGAGGAGCACTGGCCAGGGGGGGTAAATAAAGATGACCCTTGGGCTCGCGAAAACCCAAGGGAAAAGGGCTTAGGTGGCAAATGGTAAAACCAAGGTTGGGCCTTGCTGGAGGAGTTTTATTCAAAGCGAACTGTTAAGGGGGTCCCATAAATCACCCAACCATGTAAGGAACGCAAAATCAAGGAACATAACACCGGTATCACGGAACTAGGGCGGCAAGAGTGGAACAATTCACCGGGCATAAGGCCAGGCCTTCCACCCCTTACCAAGTATATAAGGTGCATTAATTTAAATAGGAGATATTGTGATATCCCAAAATATCTGTGTTCCGACCTGGAACAAACTTCATCTTCACCTGCAACTAACAATGCTATAAGAGGGGCTGAGCAAAAGCGGTGACATAGCCAATCAATGGTTGCTAGGACAGGTTGGTTAGAGGTTTGTCATGGCAATAGGTAGGCATGGTAAACAAAGGCAGGCAGGGCTAACATAGCGAAAGAGCGAATACTAGCAAGCAAAGATAGAAATGATTTCGAAGGTATGGTCATCTTGCCTGCAAGGTTCTCAGAGTTGTCGAAGGCTGGATCCTCGTAAGCGTTCTCAACAGGTTCCTCGTGCACGTACTGATCTCCCGTCTCTATCCAAAGCAAGAACACAAGCAAGGAACCACAATAAATCACGGTGCAATGCACAAGCAACATGATGCGATACATGTCATGATATGCGAGATGTGGTATGCAATGCATATGCCTGCTTCGGAAGGAAAGATGATGAACAAGGCATCAGCTTGGCAAACCTAGTATGCCGCTGGAAAGATGAGGTGATTTCGGTTGAAATCGATATAAAGATCACCGGATTCGGATGCACGGTTTGCAAATGACAAGCAAGACAAGTATGGCACAAAGCTGCAATTAACAGCACGATGCTACTTAGCATGCAACAATAAACTATGCTACAGCACCCCAACATGAAAACAAAGCATATGGAGATCATCTACAGGAGATGGTTTACAAAATAGGAACACTGAGCTACGGCTAATTCACATCATAACAGGTTCAAACAAGCATGGAGAAAGTGCATAAAAATATTCAGGTTGGACATGGCATAAACAACATCACGAAGCAATGTTCAGAGCAGGTTATCAACATGCTACAGGAACTTATGATAGCAAATCAAGGAATGGCATGAATCTACTCAAAGCATAGATCAAAAGTCCCTTACTGACAATAAGCCAAAAAGGATCAGAAAATATGATGGCACCCACGTAAACATAGCAAGTTTCGTTACAGATTTCAGCAAACAAAGCATGGCATTGAAATAATTACGAAGGCACCTTCGTGAGCTCGATGCACTCACTACATGGCATTTCATGATAAACTAAGCATACATCCATCAAGAAGACATGTCATAGAAGCTATACATGGCAAGAAACAACATCATAGCATATCCGGACCAACTACAACAACCTCGGCCAAATTGAATAACATGTAAACAATCTGCCAGGAAACATTTTGAAGCAAAAGTAGAGCACGAAAATGACATGCTAGACTACTCCATAATTGCAACCAGGACCATGGATGGATAGAGCAACACCATGTTTTCAAAACACCCTTACTGAAGTCTCTCAAATTATGCATGGATCTCTCTATAGCAACATGTTTACATGGCACCAAAATTACAGCAGAATAGGAACTAAAATCAGCATTAACACGAAGCCTACTTTGCATGCTTGTGCTAGTCACCACATTGATCACAAAAATACATGGTAAGCATCTCTATAAAGAAGACATAGCTTAGTTCAAAACACATTTAGGGACCAAGTTCATAGGATGCACACATCAATCATGGCAAAAATGACAAAACAGCTCGTGCTGATAAGATTCTGAAACTAACATTATGAAGCCCTCTTCCAACAGCATTTCGGGCATCAAGATAACCTCAATTGTAGATGATGCAATGGAATGAAATGATGTACTCTTCGAGAAGAACAATTTGACATATTACAGGCCCAAAACGGAGCTACGGATGTGAAGTTGTGATGCGATGAAGATGCCACAATAATTATCACAGGAAATGACTTAGTGAAAAAACACGGGGGACGAAATCAACCGGATCCCGATCCGGATCTGGCCGGATCCGAGGGAGATGGCCGGAGCACCGCGGAGCCGGCCGCCGGAGTTGGAGGAGGGCCGGGGCGGCGCGTGGCCGGGCGCGGCGGCGGCGAGCC